>NC_034590.1:84430612-84431894 GCF_900095145.1 Mus pahari | reverse complement strand
GGAGAGAGAGAGAGAGAGAGAGAGAGAGAGAGAGAGAGAGAGAGAGAGAGAGAGCTCTGATCCTGTGTCCAGGCTGGACCCTGATAGGTGATGTGGTGCAGGGGAACACTCATCTATTTCTGGTGGGAGTACAAATGTATAGAATCACTATGGAAATCAGTGTGGTTATTTTTCAGGAAAATGGGAATCAATCTACCTCAAGATTCAGCTATAGCGCCCCTGGACATATTCCCAAATGTTCCATCCTGCCACAGAGGCACCTGCTCAACCATGTTCATTGCTGTTATATTCACAATAGACAGAAATTGAAAATAACCTTGCTGTCTCTCAACAGAAGAATCGTTTGTTTATTTGTTTGTTTGTTTTTAATATGGTACATTTACACAGTGGAGTATTAACGAACCATTTAAAAAAGTGAAATGAAATCAGTCATCCTGAGTGAGGTATCATAGACCCAGAAGGCAAATATGGTGCGTATTCACTTATATGTCAATGTGAGCTGTTAAATCAACGACAACCCAGTTACAATCAGTAGAACCACAGAGAGGAGAGCAGCGGTTCTCAAACTCAGTGCTTTAATAGCCTTCTTCATGTGGTGGTGACCCCAACCATAAATTTTTTTTCATTTCTACTTTGTAATAACTGTAATTTTGCTACAGTTATGAACCGTAATGTAAATAAATATGTGTGTTTTTCAATGGTCTTAGGGTACCCCCATTAAAGGGTCATTTGACCTCCCAAGGGGATCTCAACCCACACGTTGGGATACACTGGTATAGAGTAAGGAACCAGGGAGAAATTAGAAAAGACTAATAGAATAGATATTTAGGGATGGGGAGGGGAGGGGGCCATCCTGGACCATGAGGACCACATAGGGAGTAGGAGAGATGAGGAGGGAAGGGGCGTGAGGGAAGAAATCCAGGGAGAAACAGTTAAATTAAGAGCCATTTGAGGAGAGCACAGAAACCTAATATAGTAGGAGATTCCTAAAATATATACATATATAAAGGTGATCTAACTGAAATTTCCAAATAGTGGGGGCGACAGATCCCCAACTGGCTATCTCTCTCAAATGTCCTTGCCTGACTATGCTCTCCCTTTTATCTACAGTAAACTTTCTCCTCTCCATACCTAGGAGTAATCATGTCCTTTCCTTTTTTATTTATTTGTTCATTCACTAACCAACCAGTATCTGATTTTACTTAAGGCCCATTCCACACGCCACAAGATGGAAGGAACCTATACCCAACACTGCAGGAACCTCAGATTTAAAAAAAAAAAA
>NC_034590.1:84383048-84430015 GCF_900095145.1 Mus pahari | reverse complement strand
TCTCTCTCTCTCTCTCTCTCTCTCTCTCTCTCTCTCTCTCTCTCTTTGCTGTTGTTCAATTCCATTTTGTTAGCTTTGTTTTACCCTTATAATACATGCTTTTATTTATTATCTCTTAGAAGCCTGTTTATTTTAGAGTAAGCCACATTTAAGGGGTTGATCAGGACAGGAGGGCAGCTGGGAGGGACTCGGAGGAGTAGAGGGAGGGAAACTATAATCAGGATAGACTATGTGAGGAGAAAAATCTATTTCTTTTTTCTTCTTCTTTACACACATTGCATTCTGACTGCAGTTTCCCCTACCTCTACTCCTCCCAGTCCTCTGTCCAGCTCCCTTCTCCCCCAGATCTACTCTTCCTTCATTACCCTTTTTAAAAATAAAAGCAGGCTTCCCAGGGATATCAACTGAACACAGCATAAAAAGTTACAATAAGGCTAGGCACAAACCCTCCTATCAAGGCTGGATGAGGCAACCCAGTAGGAGAGTCCCAAGAGCAGGCAAAAGCATCAGAAATACGCCCCACTCCCACTGTTAGGATCCCACTGTGACTGAGCCTGTTGACTGCTGGCATTTTTCATAGAAGCTGGGGTTGGGGCGTTGCTGGACCAGCACCTGTGATTCTGGCTTTTCCTCCTATACCACTCAGTCATTTGCATGTAAATCTGACCTAATTACATATGGGTCATGGTCCAAGAAGTGCTATAGTCTTGAAAAGTTAACTGGAGGGACTGGAAACTCCATCTGACTGTGGGAAGCCAGTATTCATGCTTGGTGAAGACTTTCTGGTGTGTCTGCTTTGGAGTTCTCCGTACTCCTGTAGAGAAATCCTCATAATCTTTCCCCTATAAACTCACTGATTCTCCAGGGTGACTTTAGTAAAATTGTATTTTGGTTTGTTGTTGGAGACTTATAAAGAGTGGGTAAATGTTGCTTTCATTCCCCCAAGAGGGAATTCTCACAACACTCATATATAGATAAATATTGAGTATGTATATCTTTATTATTATTGACTTCCAAAAATAGATGTACTCATCATAAGACCTGTGAGTTATAAATAAAATCAATATACAATTTGAGTTAGATTCTAAAAGTAACATTAAGTTCAGAAAACAAAGGAAGAAATGACCATAAAATGTAAAAGGAAACTAGGAGATCCATGAATGTTAAAACTACCTAGTCTGTCTTTCATGTGAAGAAGATGGCAGATATGTTAACATGTGAAGAACTTTGAAACATGACATCCAAGAACCCCTCAACATAAAAGAACTTTAAATCTATAAAGTCAGCCAATGAAAGACTTGCTCAAAATTTTAAACCCCAACAAGTAAAATGAGAAGAAATTCAACTGTAATGACATTTACTTCAAAATAAAACCAAAACACTGAAGGAATAAACAAAGTAGCCAGACATGCATGGCTTTAACAGGCAATGATTATTCAAGCCCCTCCCAAACAGAACAAAAGAATATTGTAAACACACCTGGTGTTCTTAGAGAGTTCCTTCTGAAGTTAAGCTATCACTTCGAAAGCATCTTTGGCTAGTATGCATCCCCAGAAGCTCCAAGCACTAAACATGCAAGGGGGGGGGGGGGGGGGACAACCAGCCGGAATCAAGTAATTTGTTTGCCAGCACAAAAGTAAGGCTCTTTAAAGACATACAGGGTTGGGAGGTGGCTTAAAGGGAGCAAGCACTTGCCACATGATCAGGAGGACCTGAAACTGAATCCCCAGAACGCACCTAAAAAGTCAGATGCCTAAACTCAAGCGTTTGTAATCCCTATGCTTCTGATGGTGAGGAGGTGGGAGGTGGGGGGCAGAGAGAGGAGCGGCCCCAAAAGCTCAAGGCCCACCTAGCCTGGCTTACATGATAGAAAAATAACAAAGAAACCTTGACTCAAACAAGGTGGAAGTAGAGAACCAACAAAGAAACTGTCTTCGGAGCTCCACTTGTATGCACATATGCATTCACACACACAAATGTGCAGGCACAAAGACTGGGAAAGAATCCTAGCATTTAAAAAGAAAATGTTCATAAAGTCTCACATTGAAACAAAACTGCTCTATGTGTAAAGATATAAAGAAAAGGGACCCACCAAAAATCATATCATAGAAAAAGATGCAGAAGTGATACAGTTGAGGAAATTAGTAACAAGGATAAGTCATTTTTGTAAATATGCTTAATGTTATAAGAATTGAAAGAAAAAGTATGATAAAAAGATACAAATAGAATACATTAAAATAAAACCAAATGGAGATGTTATGGAAGAGAAATAAAATAGCTGAAGTGAAAATTAGACCAGATATATTTAACATCAGATTAGATACAAAATTTTCAAAATCAGTGAACTTAGAGACAATAAAAAAGATAACAAAACTAGAACATACAGAGAAAAAAATAAAAATTAACCTGAGGGCATTAAGTCTCTCTGTATCAAGCAGTTTCTCATACAAGTAACTGAGGTTTCAGAAAGAAGGTGGGGGAAGAAAAACACATGAAGGGCTAACATGAAAGATTTAAAAATACAGACATGGGGTCGAGAGATGGCTCAACAGTTAATAACACTGACTGCTCTTCCAGATGACAGGGGTTCAATCGCAGCACCTACATGGTGGCTCACAACCACCTGTAACTCCAGTTCCAAGGAACCTGGACACCTTCTTCTCACCTCTGAGGGCACAAGGCATGTCTGTAATACACAGACATTAATAAAAGCAAAACAGTCATACACAAAAAATAAAACTTAAATAAAATATACAATGTAAAATTATCCACTATTGAGAGGCAAAAAAATAGAGTCAAATTATAGTTGAAATTTTCAACTCTTTTCTCATTAATTTCTCACAAACAAAGAAATCAGAGCAAAGAAGACTTGAGTAATGTTACAAAGAGTGTACACTTAGATATCTACATGTCAGACACATACTAGGCGTGTTTTACAGTGCATGGGCATGACTTCATGATACAGAGTCTATTAAAGAGTCACTAAGTCTTCAGATGTTTTAAAGAGTCATAAAAAAAGCAAATTAGATTTTATTAATTTAAACATCTATAAATACCAAAATAGTTGGGGATTAAATTTCACAAATTTTAAAATTTCTGGATTCTTACATATAGTAAAACCCAAATTACTTTTATTCTATTGAAACTGAGGATTTTGTCATGAATTTAATCATCAAATTATTTTCTGACTTTAAATGTTTCCCTTTCATTTTTGCCAATATCTTGTTGAATTACATTGGTTTCTAAATATTAAGCAACTTTACATTTCTAAGGTAAATTGCACTGGATCAAGACATATTATCTTTTGTGCATACTGCTCAATGCAATTTGTTAGCGTTGCTTTTGTTAGAAATTTGTTTTTGTCAACCTACATACTGGGACAACTATCTCCACCCCATCCTCAAGAATGCAATTTACCTTACTATATGTAAGAATCCAGAAATCAATGTAACACTTGTGAAAACACATTCAGGAGGAGACGGTATAAACAAAATTTAAAGATATTCTAGAGAACTAAAGAAACATACAACAGTAACAGACTGGAGGTGTATGAGCTAGTAAGGAAAGGGAAAGAGAAATATTTGGGAGTGGGTGGATATTCTGTCCTCAGTATTAATGTGGCAGCTGTTTATGAGTAGTTAGTCACATCTCTGAACATTCACCAAACATGAATGAATTCAAAATGATATAGAGTTGTTAAAAAAAAAAAAAAAAAGAATTCAAGGAATCATGTTTTATCCCCAGAATCATACCTCCTAAGATATTGTAGCATAATTTTATATAAGACTTTTAACTCATGCTTTTCTATTAAAATTAACAAGCACAGGTAATATATAATTAACAAAAGCAATACTACATGGTGAAGCATTTTTATTGTAAAGAATTCATGTTGTTTAAAAATGAAATAGGATCAAAACATTAAATGTCTGGCTTTTCTTCCTAACTATGATTGCATTATTAAGATCTGCAGTCCAACAATCCCTTCATTATTCCTTACCTAGTTTTGTGATTTCACCAGATGAGACATTTGGATTTCAACTTCTATATACAGGAATTTTTTTCACTATGTATTTAATTTCTTTGGTCTACATAGAACTATTAATAATGTGAGTTTGGTAACTTGTATCTTTCAAAGAGTTTGTATACTTAGTTGCATTTTGATTTACTAAAATAAATTTGGTCATGATACTATGTCTGCAGTAATGTTAGTAGGTATGAGCCTTTGTGGTACCCATGTCTGATCACACCCAGCGATTCACTCATGCCAGCTATTGAACTACTTCTGTAGCTTTCTTAATATCTGAGTCTCTAGTGATGTCGCTGTAATGAGAGCTCCTGTGGCCAGTCATTTGTTGTTTGTCATTTTCTTAGATTAACTAGGATTTACCAATCCCTTTTTAAAAGCCTAGAAGTTCACTGACTTTTTCATTTGTTCAGTTTCTATTGCAATGATTTCTGTTGTTACTTTACCATTTGTTTCCCTTCCTTTACTTTGCTTTTAACAAATTTTATGCTAAGAAAGAACTGATTGTTTAATTTGCTCTCTTTTTTTTTTTTTTACACTTTAAGATTAAATTTTAGGTCACCAGTTTTATACATGTTTTCTATTATATGCATTTAATATATGCATTTAAGTCTATAAATTCTCTCCCTCCAGCTTTTTTAGTTACACTGAACAAATTGTCAGGTTTTCATTTAATTCAGTCCAAAATAAATTAAACTTTAGATTAACAGTTTTATATCTGTCTTCTACTATATGTATTTAATGTATGCATTTAAGCCTGCAAATTCCCTCCCTCCAAGTTTTTTAGTTACACTGCACAAATTGTCAGGTTTTCATTTAATTCAACCCAAAATATCTTTCAATTCTCCTTTGACTCATGAGTTATTCATATGTGCAAATGTTAGCTTCCAGTATCTCAACAATTTTCCAAGAATCTTTCTCTTATATAAGTTTCTAATTTAATTCTGCCATGGTCCTAGGATGCATTTATATTTCTTCTATTGCTTTAAACATATTGAGATACAAAAGAATAAAGTGTATCATACCATTTCAGTCACTGTAAATTCATTAAGAATTGTTTTATAGCATATCATGTAGTCTCCCTTGTCTAATATTATATGTACATTTGTTTTTTTTAATTTTGTAATTATATTTATGTACAGAAAATTTAGTGTACATTTAACTCAGTGTAGTGGCGGGTTCTTTAGCTTTTGCCTTTTCCAGCTTGGCAATTCGAGCCACAGACTGAGGACCCAGGATGTTGCCTCTCCAGTGGCGACGGATCTCGTCATATCTGTCATTATAATTGATCCTAATAGCTTCCACCAGCTTAGCCAGAGCACCCTTGTCTTCTGAGTTAACCTGTGTGAAGGCAACAGCGGTGCATGTCTTCCTGTGGACTGGGTGCCCCAGCCTGGCCTTTCCCTTGATGATGCAGTAGGGCACCCCATCTTTCAACACAGGGCAGGCAGGAAATCCACCAGGTCAATGGGGTCTACGTCATGGGCAATCACCACCAGCTGAGCCTTCTTGTTCTCCACCAAGGTGGTGACTGTAGGGACTCCTGCTCAGAGGACAGGTGGTCTCTTAGTTGGGACATCACCTTTGCCAGCAGCTTTCTTCTCAGCACCGGCCAGTAGCCTTTGCTTCTTCTCTTGCTGTCTCTGGCCTGTACTCGTGGGCAAGCTTAAGCAGCTGAGTAGCCTGTCCAGGGCCCGGGTGAACTGGTTAATGGCAGGAGGGACTTTGAGCCGCTTGTAGAGGATGGCTCTTTGCCATAGCAGCCTGATGTAGGGGGCCATTTGACGAAGCACGTTATATCTCTTTTGGGCTGGATGTCCTGTCCAATGCCGAAGTTCTTGGGCCTCTTCTCGAACAGAGGGTTGACCACCTTCTTGGCCTCCTGCTTCTTGACGACGGCGGGGGACCAGGCCACCTTCTTCCCCTTGGCCTTCTTCCCTTTGGGCATCTTGCTCGGCTCTATACGTACATTTGTAATGAATACTGCTTCTGAGGAAATGTACAGGACCTTGTTAATATCATTAGCCTATTATTTCTTCTAATGAACATTTTTTTTTAATTCAACCAGGTACTAAACTGTTTGGAAACAAATATTTTAAGCCCTATGAGTATAATTATTTAATTAATAGAAATGCCAAATGTTCCCTTTTTGTAACCTAATTATATTAATCATACAAAATAATGGGTTTCATTATAGCATATATATTATTACATTTTAGGATTTATTTTATCTTTAATTATGTATATGCACCTGATTGCAGGTGCTCCATGGAGGCCAGAGGACTTGTTGAATCTGCCTAGAGGGTTTTCCAGGAACTGGAGTTAAAAGGTGGTGTGAGACACTCAGTGTGGGTGTTGGAAACCAAACTCAAGTCCTCTACAAGGGCAGTATATCTTCTTAACCACTGAGCCACCTCTCCAGCCCCAGTTCTTCTTTAAATCAATGGATTGTTTCACAAACTACGAAGCCACTAAGAGTACCAATAATGAAGAAACTTTGGGAATCTCTACCACTAATATTTGTCCATTCAAAACAATAAAACGGATCATTTCTGAATAAATCAAAAGATTTTTCTATTTAATTATTATTTAAAAGAGCAATATTCAAATACACGTGTGTTAAACAAGTCCATTTTCCAAAAACAATAATTCTGACTTGGAAATATTTATACCTAATGTGACTTTTTGTGACTGGAGAAATTTCTGGAAGAACACATTGTTAGCTACCTAACAAGCAAAGAATCAAATAAGATCATTTTTAATTAAAAGAGAAGCAAAGAGCTATGAATTATCCCTAACTTTAAGGATCTTTCAACATGAGAATGACTGATACTGCATACTGATTTGTCTGCACATAAAGGAAGCTGTCAGGACAGTCACCCAGAAGTGAGCAGTAGACTTGGAACTTTTAAGTAATTTTGCTTTCTTGTACTTTCTTGTTTGAATTTTCTATATTGGATAAATAATATTTTAAAGTTAAAATGAGATTTAAAGATTAAAGATTATTTTAATTAAAACTACAGAGAAGTTAGCTACATTACATCCTGTGATGAATGATGATGTTCCTTACCTGGCCTCCCACCTAAGGAAGTACTGACTGTTTAAGGAAAATGTGGCTTTTTCCAATAAAGTTTCCCTAGGGCTCGGATCTGTTAGAACCATCTAAGCTTCATGCAAGTATTTCCCAGCACTACATTCTTCTTACTCTGTACTCAGTTAAGTTCTTTGTTTTCTTAATGTTAGTGTGTTTTTGTGGTGTGTGTGTGTGTGTGTGTGTGTGTGTGTGTGTGTATGGAGCAGCATTGCAGGCAGTAATGAGCCACCTGAAGTGGGTGCTAAGAACTAAATTCCAGTCATGTGCAAGAGCTTTCAACTACTGGGCTATCTCTCCAGCTTACAATCCTATCTAATCAACTACCCAAATGTGGAAAAATAGACTCAGTTGTCTAGGACCCTTGAAGAATACCTCCGAGTACTCCTTGCACTCCCAAAGGATCAAGAACATGAATGACAAAAACTGAAACAAGCAAAATTAAACTGAAAAATAAAGGTATATTAAGACAAGAATTTGGTTATATAAAATGGAAAATTATTTTGTTATTTTTATTTTACTAATAAATAAAAATATGGCCTCAAGAGTTCAGAGCACTTGGCGATATTTGGTTACATTTTATACATTATAAAACAAAACAACAACAACAACAACAAAATGGAAAACTAGCCAACTACTTAGAGCTAGGGAAGTCACAATCTTGGGGCAGAACATACAACTACCACTTTACTAAATCAACATAATGCCTAATTATATTCCTATTTTCTAAATATTTGTCCTTTTACCCACAGATAAATGAAGTTCTCATCCTTCATCAAGGAAACTTCTCTTTGCAACAATTGGAGACTCTTACAGAAAACTACAACCAATTGAAATGCAGAGTTGTAGAGCCGAATTCCAACTGATACATCTACAGCACAGCGATCGCTGTGGAAGAAGAGGCGAAAGGGTTTTAAAGGCAGGAGAAGCAGGAAGTTTTCTGTGAGATTTTGTCTCCTAGAACTGTCAGAAGCAGCATGTATGAAGTCTTACTAACCTAGCAACCTTAACATGACCTAAACAAAGGCAACCCCAATACGTATGCTAACCTGGAAGGGAAATGCTCACAAAGCCTCAACCTTAAACAAAAAACGCAGACAACTAAGGAATGCTGACAGCAGAAAAAGTCTTCCTCAGGGAAGAGCCCCCTAGTTCAACCAACACCAAATGTACATACAAGTAACATTATATAGATTGAGCAGGTTATAGTGTGTGTGTGTGTGTGTGTGTGTGTGTGTGTGTGTGTGTGTGTAACAGCAATTAAAGATAAGCAGACCATGAATTTGAAAGAGTTTGGAGGAGGGGCAGTGTACATGGACGTATTCGGTGGAAGGAAAGGGAAGGGAAAATTATATAATTATAATCTCAACATTTTAAAAATACTTTAAAAATCATAGAAATTATAAATTACCAAAAACATAAAGATGTATGACCATATTTAAATAATCTAGTCATCTATGACATTTGTTGGTTTCAAGGAGCAAACAGCTGTACCATAAATATAGCATAGTGTTCCTTTCAACGGGAAGATATTAGGGAAGAAAACAGATGAAAGTTGAATTTTTTAAATTTATTGTCTATAAATAATAGCTTACTAGTGAGTAATAAGTTTGAGAAATGCCTCTTAATCTCTTCTATATGGGTCTCTCAGTATTTTTCTTTAATAGACAGAAAATTAGATGTTATATTCTTTTTAAATAATTTATTTATTTTTATTTTATATATATTGGTGCTTTGACTGCATATATGTCTGTGTAAGTGTGTTGGATTCCCTGAAACAGGAGTTACAAACAGCTGTGAGCTGCCATGTGAGTTGGGAATTGAACCTGGGTCCTCTGGAAGAGCAGCCAGTGCTCTTAACTGTTGAGCCACCCCTCTGGCACCTAAATGGCATATCAGAACAAAGAAGTCCCCTTTCTTATGACAGAGATATTGATCTATGTTTGTTTTAGGGCTTAGGCAAGCAAAAGTTTTTGATTCATGAATTTGTCTAGAAAAGGCATCAAGGAAAGGAGGGGTGGGGGAAGACTTCAGTAGAGATAGCCGCAGATAGCTGTGACCAGAACTGCTGAACCATCCCGCCTGCCTGCTCAGGATCTGCAGAAGCGTCTGTCACTGTGACGCTCAATAAATCTCTATTGACTGCATGAATAAATTTCTTCTGCTGAAATAAAGATTGATGAAATGACATTTACTGTGATATATTCGGTTTTGAGGCATATGATATATACAGCTAATGACAAGAAAACTTAAGTCTAAAACCTTAACTGTTTCAGTTGAAAAGCAACAATGGGGAAAATAAAGGCAAGAACTCCCCAGATTGGTACTGACTATATAACAATTGCTGTAACTGGTGTTTAACATTCAATGATCAAGAGACTAGTGGCTTTGGCATTAGCCACATAGGTACAGACTTTTTCCACCAACTGTTTCAGAACTTTTCAAAGTATATGTCAGAGTTTCTTGAAGAAAATGACCTGAGGAGTCAAGGGTTTCCTGTGACTTTGGCTTATGTAAAATCACTCCAGGACTGAGCAGGAATTGTTTAACTATACACTGAAGCAGGCTGATTACCTCTGAAGGACCAAGGCAAGAAACTACTTAATTTAATGGTGGTGGTGGTGGTGGGAGGGGCAGGTGCTGGGGATCAGACCCAGGAAAGCACCTCTGATTGAGCTACTCCTCAGCCTAGAAACTGTACGTAGCAAACACTGGTTAGCACTATGCATACAAACCCATCCAGCATTTCACAGACCTCTCATAAGGGCCATATTGCTTTCACAAGTCAGGCAGGGGGTACATACTAATCCATGTAGGATAAAGAGCTTGCTCAGCTGTGGTTTCAGTTCTTATGAGGCTATCTTCACTCATTTTCCTGCCTCTAGGGAAGTCAGTCTTTCCTGTCCTTCGTCTGATAAGAATACCTTCAATGGGTTTAAGCCGATTGCCCACATGTGTATCACTGGGCATGTAGTAGAAGGTATGAATAGATCGTTCTTCTGGTAAAGAAGTGGCACTAACAGCCCCAGTGGGGCATTAGGCAGCACTCGGGGTCACAAAATTGGTTTGTTCCTATCTTTCAATAGTTCTAGATCTACCACTGCCATCAAGGACTTAACAGGTTCCCCTTAGTTTTCTAGGCCACTGTTTCGATTATCCTCAGCCATATTTGCAAATATCCACCACATTCAGATTATTTCCATTCACTAACTACTGGTGCATGCTTAGCAATGGTTTGGCAACACTTGACTATGGAGGCTTAGAGACTAGATGTCTATAGAACAGTGCTAGACAGGGATCCCTCCACAGCTTGTCATGTGGTCTCATAGTCCAAAATAAGGCTTTTTGGTCATGAATTGTTAAAGTGCCAAATCAAGGTGAAAGGGGATAGCTCCCATGAGAATGGAGCTAGGGCTGAAATTGGTGAAGGTTGAAAGAGGTGAAGGAGGTACCAAGAATATTGACAGGATCAACAAAGGCAATCAATCCTAGGACCACCATTCTTGCTGGAATTCCTCATCAGAAGTTTATTATCCAAGAGAGAACCTTGGTCAAGTGTTTTGCTTCTGTTTTTGTATTTTAATTCCAAAGGATTGATTTCCATTCAGTAAATATCCTCAGCTTGCTTAAATTAAAGAGTGTTCCTTCTTTGGCATGCTTCCCCTGGCTGCATTAGTAGAGAAGAGCTCAGAACTCCCCCTGATGCTGCTGCCTCTGGCTGGCTGGCTGTCAGAACTGATGAGATGCCATTCCACCCTAATGCTCCTAGGGGGACAGTGTGGAGGGGGGGGTGTGTCTCAATAATAACTAAAAGTCTTCCAGAGAGCAGAGTGTCCCTGTAGCCATTTATCATGGTCTCTCGATTTGCAGCAAAGAGCTCCCTGAATTTTCTTCATCACATTTGGACTTTGAATGACAGAAAGGGATCAATAATGTTTTTTCTGGCTTTTATTGTGTCGAGCTGTTTAGGGGAGAAGGAAGTGGAGGATTGGCTATTCACAGCAGGTGGAACTGGTACCTGGGGAAATGTGAAGCCCTGCCCAGGGCTAACCACTTCTGCATGCAGAATGTGAGGGTTACAGAGAGAAGAGCTTGCTGTCCCCAGCCCTTGGGAACAGCCTCTCTGGGGCGGGACTCATCCTGAGAGGCAACCTTGGGTAGCTATATACTCTCTACCACTTTTTAGGTACCGTCAGCCATAGATTGGGCCTTGGATGCTCACTGCACTGTGTTGTTTCCGCAGAATAGAATAAGCAGAGGACCTCACACTGGAAACCTAATTGCCTCGATCATAAAATGAGATCATTACAAGAATATGTGGTATTTTCTGAGCATCAAGACATGAGAGACTAAATAAGATCTCAGTCCTCTCCTGGACATTCATTATAATGAGGCATGTCTAGGAAAAAGGTGGAACTGATAGAAGATCAGTGTATTACAGACCTGGTGCCCAACCCATTGTGAACAGACAGAAGAATTTCAACCCCTGGTAGATGACATTCCATCACTTCAGATTCATTCTTTTGGTATAATCTCTGTCTGTGGCAGGTTGGGAACAACCATGCCTTTAATCTCCATGATTTCCAATTCAAGTCCCTAAGTCCCTAAGTCCCTAAGTCCCTTCTCTTCTCTTCTCTTCTCTTCTCTTCTCTTCTCTTCTCTTCTCTTCTCTTCTCTTCTCTTCTCTTCTCTCTCTCTCTCTCTCTCTCTCTCTCTCTCTCTCTCTCTCTCTCTCTTTGTTGTTGTTAATTAGCTATTTTATTGGGTTTTTTTTTGTTGTTGTTGTTGTTTTTAAATTGAAGGTCCCTTACTGGTCCTGCTTCCATGAGTGGCCAAGATCAAGGAAAAGGGGAGGGCAGCCAGCTAGCACAGGGAGGGTCATTTTCACATTTCATTTACACACAGAACTAAACAGACAAGCACAGAGTCACTATTGTGGTTAGAAGTTGGCAGCATGGGATGGAGAGGGATAAGGAGTAGGGTGTCGTTAAAAAAATACAGGCTCCCCCCAAACTGGGTGCCTAGGACAGGACTTGGTCTGCTTCAACCCGAGAGGAATCAGAAGATAAAAAGCAGTTTGGGACAGCCAGAACGGTCAGGGATGGAGGGAGAAGGACGGTCCAGGGGTGGGAGGGATGTTTGGCAACTGGGGTGAAGGGATAGCCCTCCCTCTGCTGTGACCCCCCAGCTCCTCCAGACTGGTAGGAAAGGGGCAGCCTGCAACACCCAAGAGCAGGTCTGGGGCTGCTAAGATGGAGGTGGCTCACAAAGGCTTGCCCTCTAGGGAAATGACACCTAGTTTTTCTGCCAGGGTGCAGCGGTCCTTGACCTCCTCATAGCAGTTAGCTTGTAATTCATGCTTGATTCCTGTCAGCTTCTTCATGATGGCATCCTTGGAGCTGGCATAGATTACTTTGCTCTTAAGGGGTGCATTCTTGGGGGCCCAGAAGATGAACACCAGGTCCTCCTCCTTGCTCTCCTTGGTCTCGTAGGTCGCATCATAGAGCACATAGCGGCAGTCCTTGTCTGGCAGCATCTTGACAAAAGTGGTATAGGGGTTGTCTACAGTCTGCCCCACATCTCCTACCAGGATCTCCTTGCCCTCCTCCAGGATGATGTTCTTCTTTTCTTCATTCAGGCAAAAGAGCACTGCCTTCTTGCGTTTCTTCACTTCTTCTGGTGTTGAAGACTTGCGAACTTTCATGTCATTGAACACCTTGATGACACCATCAGAGACAGCCACACCAGAGGCCATGTTTCTGGAAATGAAAGGGAGACAGAAAGAGCTACTGAAGCCCTGAGCCGCCGCAGCTGCTGCCGGGATCCGACTGAACCTCCTCTCTTCCTTTCATTCTTAGTTCTCGTCTTTCTTTCTCCCCTCCACACTTCTTCCTCCTCCTTTCCTCCTACCCGTCTTTCCTCTCACCCACTGTGGTACTGGAAATCAAACCTGAGGCTTACACAGCTAGCCAACCACTCTACCAGTGAGCTGCATTCAGCATGGCATAGTCAAAGCACTTGGCTATTTGGTGAAATGGTGTCACTGTACCCAGGGTCTTCCTAATCCTCTTGCAGCAGCTGGCAAAATAAAACAAGACTGTCCCTCTGCTTCTTAAGACTGGAGACCAGTTAGCTACCTAGCTGAGACCGAAGGCAGGAGGAGACATGTCTTTTGAGTCAAATTGAAGCCCTTCAGCAGCACCAAGTACCCAGTGGTCCATGAACAGCACATATAAATCAGCATGTTTACCTGGGAGAAAAGATGAAGTAACAATTGGGAAGGGAATTCCTCATCAGGAACAGAACTCTAAAACTGGGAGAAAAAAAGGGGGCATGGTTCACACTTGGCTAAAAGATACTTTCTTTCTTTTTCTTTTTTTTTTAAAGATTTATTTATTTATTTATTTATTTATTTATTTATGTGAGTATAGTGTAGCTGTCTTCAGACACTCCAGAAGGGGACATCAGATCTTGTTACGGGTGGTTGTGAGCCACCATGTGGTTGCTGGGATTTGAACTCAGGACCTTTGGAAGAGCAGTCGGGTGCTCTTACCCGCTGAGCCATCTCACCAGCCCTAAAAGATACTTTCTTGATGACTGCTACTTCCAGAAGCACTTACCAGCCACTGTGCTGACGATCCCCATGAAATAAGGCAAGGAAGTCAGCACCTCTGTCTCCCAACCAACCAACCGTCATGTGAATCTAATCAACATCATGTAATTCCCCCTCTGCCCTCTCTTTGTTCTTCTGTATCTCCTTCCCCTACCTTTAATAAAATAAAAATATGGGTGCAAAAGTCCTCACACTATTTAGTCACATGTGATACTTTCTAAAGGCCAACATGGTAGAACATTTTTCTTAAGATAGTCTATAATTGTTCAAATGACTACGAATGATCTAGCTTTACTCCACACCTAGCAGGACTGCAGAGAAGAGAACACAAAAGCCAGAGGACTGACAGGCTTGACTCATAGCAGGAGTAGGGATAAACTCTTTGTCCTTACACTGCTTGGTGGTAAGCAGGAAGCTATCATCTCTGTCTTCCTACAGAAAAAAGATAATGGGTTCTAGCAGTCGTGTGGCCAGCTTAAAATGGAACTTCTGAGACAGAGAAGGGAGGCTCAAATCATTCCTAGCTTTCTCACAAGAGACAGGAGGGGAAGAGGGACTGCAGGCAGGCAGCTTTTACCACATCCTTTCCTACCTGGGGTTTTCTCTGAATGGTACTTGCTGAAAAAAAAAAAAAGTCTAGCATTGATCAAACATATGCTTAAATTTGTGCCTAGGATAATTGGTACCAGCTCTAAAAGACCATCATCCAGAGTCTTTGGGGTCAAAGAGTAACTTAGCATTATAGAAATAGATACAGTATCTGAACACTGAAGAGCAACTATCAATGTTCCTGGAATGAAAAACACAATTTCTACTTGTGTCCTTGGACCTGTTAACCAGAGACACACAAGTTATAAGACTGGAGTTTGGGTCAACAAACCCACCCATACTGTGTACTTTCTTATCACCAGTACTGTGCCTGCTGGAAGAAATTCCAAAGACACCCATTCATTCATCAGGTGTCACTGGGATGGTGACAGCGCTTAAATAAGATATAACTGAGAACTGAAGGCCAAGTAAACTACAACTGCAGATAACTGGCATGTGTTACTAGAATCCATTATGACATTACAGCTGTTGTCACATTTGCACTCAGTGTCTCTAAGCTCTTCAGTCACACACAGCTCCAGCCTGTTTGCTTGTTCTGTTTGTTGTCCTGAGCATAAGTAGTCAAAGCTAGTACTATCAAAGATCATGATGTTCCTGATCACTATGAGAGATACACACTCAGTTGGCATTTGCTCTGTGTGTCATTCTGGTAGGCTTTGTTTCTGTCCTCTTGAGTAGATTGGCTAAGCAGGTGCAATTTTTATAGTTCTTGACTAGCGTTTACAGGGTCCTGTGCGATGCCTATAAGATCTTTGTCCCCACACCATTCTACCTAGTGTGTGTGTGTGTGTGTGTGTGTGTGTGTGTGTTGCTGTTGTTGTTGTTGTTGATTTCATTGCATAACATAAAAATGGAAGTGGATGAGCTGTTGCTAATTATAATGACAATATCAAGAAATGATAGTTGGCAACCAGGTAGGAAGAAATAAGTTGGATTATTAACAGAATTGCATAGGTGCAAACCTCAAAAAGAAAGACTGAGTGGTAGCACAGTGTGTGGTACTATTGGTCCTCCATATCTTACCTCCCCTAAGAGTGTGTTATATTAATTATGCCCAAAACACTAAACAAAGTTCTTTTGATGATGACAATGAATTGTAACAATCAATGGAGACTATATCTGGTTTATTTTTTAATAAATGTAGGGAAGGTCCAGAAATACAGCTCAACAAAAAATAAAAGTACTGATGACCTGAGTTTGATCCCTGGAGCCCACATAAAACAGCTGGATATGGTAGCGTGCATCTGTAACCCCAGCCCCTCAGATAAGATAAGCAAGAGACAGGAAAATCAGTGGAGGCATCTTAGCCTGGAGTGCAGGCTCAGAAACAGAATCAAAAGAAATTGCTTCAAAAAGGTGGAACACAAGAACAGGCTCCTGACTGTTGTCCTTTGACCTCTATATGTGCACATGGCACACACAGGAAGGTACACACACACACACACACACACACACACTGCACACATTTCTAAAAGAAGGTACAAAAGAGTTCAATTAATACTTTCTGCACACTGTAAGGTGATAGAGCTTGGCACGTGGAAGGGGAGCATTTTCATTACAATGATGATCACAAACACCACTCTCAGTGCTCTACCAGGCACTGTGCCAGCTCTTTAATATATATGATCATTAATCCTTCTGGGCAGTGAGGCTGCAGGATGGCCTGGCATGTATCTCAGAGGGTTGGGAGAGGTGGACCTATTCTGTTGTGGCCCTGGCAATTAATTTTATTTTGAGAATTAAAGACTTTATAGATTGTCTTCTCCAGAAGACTAAGAGTATGCAATGAATTTCCTTATCCACTGCATTACACTGGTATAATTTGGCACTGGAAAGAATAAGCTTTTGTTACACTAATAATAGCATGCCTTCTGAAGTGGCTGTCCCATGACAAGCAATGTGTCCATGGGTTTAACATGAAACATCTCTGGTCCTGCTAGGTACTTTGTAAAACCTCCTCTCACATGCTGAGAAAATACTGCTTAGGGAAATTATTGTCTGCTTAAGGGCAGTAAGTGAATGGTAGATCCAAGACTCAAACTCAGTTGCCTGTGATCACAAAGCCATACTTCTTGCACCCCCATTCTCAGTTTATTCAGGAAATCCCCATATGTACCTCATTGGTCCCTGGCAAAGCTCATCAGAACACCATCTCTCTGATGAGCTTCCTGGTAGAGTGAGAAGGTTCCTATTTCTATTTCTTGTGCTCTATGGAACAGTAACTCCAGCCAAAAAGAAAAGAACCAATCTCAACCCAGTGAGTCTGAGGCAAGGGAGGATTTTAATTATATTAGAGGAGCCCTTCCTGAGTAATTCCTTGACGTCAAGCACTGAGTCCATCCACCTCTCTGAGCGACCAGTCTGGCCCTTGTCCACTCTATTCAGCTCTTTCCTGGCAGCTGAAGTCATCCTTAAAATAGCTTCTGGGCCTTGGAAGAAAGTTTGGAAGGAAGAGCAAAGGTGCCTTTGGGGTTGGGAAGGGTAGCCCCTCAGCAGCAGATAGTTCCACTCTATAGGAAAGCAGGTTAAACATTTCATTTTCCAAGAATGAGAGGCCATAACAACCTCATGGATACAATATCCGATTCTTCCTCTCTGCCATTACTTCTCCTCCCTGGATCTATCCTCAAGCTCACCTGACTTGGTGTTCTTGCTTCTAACACTCTAATGACGGTTAAGTGGGCCAATCTTGTACAGCTATCAACAACAGCTAATCTAGTTTCAAGATGGTAAAGACCACATCATGCCCACAGGACAGCATTCCACAGCAAAAGGACACATAAGAAGTTGGAAGTTAATGAATGAACAAACCCTACACAGCTCATCATCTCTAGACATTGTCTACCCAGAGACTGAGTGAAGGCAATCATACAGCATGCATTGAGCAGGGTCACCTTCTCAGAAGAGACAAAGAGGACAGCATCTGATAGAAGTTGTTTCTTCACACCTTGACCCACTCCCCAGTGGATGCAATGGTTCTTCAGAGGCTGCTATTTCCTCCTCTACTTGGTCATTTGCTAGCTCTACTTCCACCTTTTCTAGGAGTCCTCATCAAGTGCTCCATCCCAAGCATCTGTTCTTTAAGCCTCTACCAGACACAGTCCTTGTTAATCAACCCAAAATGTACTTAACCATGTCAGGTACAACAATGGCCTCTCCATCACATCATGATTCCTGAGCAAAATAGGTGAAATGGGGTACTTTGAATCTGTAAGGAAGACTATGTAATGGAAAGATCATACAGGTTTATTCAGGAGTTAGGCCTAGATATAATCACAAGATTTCTGACTAACAGAAAAGAGAAGCAGAAGAGGAGGAAGCCATGGCAATATGATATGAAAAGCACCCAGCTCTGGTTTGCATGATGGAGGAAGCAGGTTATAAGCTAGATTGTGGATGACCACTAGAAATTGGAAATGGATTCTCCCTAGACCTCTATAGAGAGCACAGTCCCTCAAACATTTCAGTCTAGTGAGACCTCTGGTAGGTGGACTTCTAAAGAAGTATAAAATAGCACATTTATAATGCTTTAAGCTATAATAGCTATGGTAGTTTGTTATAACAGCAATAGAAAACTAGTATACATATTCACTAAGTATATAATTCTCTAATTTTTTGTTATTTATGTGTGTGGGCTTGTCTCCCTAAGATACTACACATTTTTAATATGCTCTAGTTTATTTCCTCTTTTTCCTCAGACTTGGACTCAATTAGCTTCCAGGAGAATGACCTCAATTGTTCCTAACTCAGAGTCCTTTCTGTTAAAGGATAGGATCTATCAAAGTAAGCTAGGCAGTCTGAATGGGTTTTGATTTATTTGTTCATGGTATAGCAGCAAGACACTAACGGGCTGGCTTGGGATGGACCCTTGTTGTTGATTTTATAAAACAAGATTTCTGTCCTCCATCCTTAAGACCAAGGACTGTTTGTTTGCTTCAACTGCACCTGGCTTTTCTTCCCATAGTGAATGAACACAAAGGAGCCTCACTGGAGGGATGTGGTAAGATTCACTGCCACTAAATCCTAGTTATCTGCTTGTAGTTTTCTCTTTGTTCCTTTGGTAACAAAACATACTCTCAACTCATCTAACCCCTCATATATTTGATTAAAAGTATTTACTTATTTCATTGTTTTTACTAATAAATCACATGGAGCATTTCTAATCATGCATACCACATAATTGCATTTTACAGTCCTTCCAAAATGAATTTCAGGTATTATATCTATCCTCTAATTTATTTCCTTATGCACCTCAATTGATTTATCTCCTAACCAAATTATTCATTATGTATTTGTTGAAAGACTGAAAGTTAACTCTGCATTCCTCCCCACTGAGGAGTCATCTAAGGAATCCTTTTAAGAGCCCGTTCTCAGGATCCACAAGTGTGCATTGGGTTCTTGGTGAACACAGCAGGAAGTCATCCTGTAAAGCATGACATCTGACAGCTTACAGAAGGATAGGGCACCAGACAGGACTGAGAGTTAGCTATAGTTTTTCATGAGTCAGATAACCATGCTGCCAGTCCAGCTGGCATGCTTTCTGTAGCTCTATCATGAAACACTATTATATCTTTTAGTGCCAAGAAAACAAAGACCAAGATACTTTTGTTTTCCTCTCATCTCTTCGAAAAATCACTTATTCTTCAGGTGAGAGGAGACAGCATCTTTCCTGGTTATGTCATCCTCAGGAGGCCATTTCCTTCTTTTGCATTGCCTTCTTCAGCTGTCCTTCACATAACAATTTCTTATTCTTAGTCTTACTTTGATTTTTTTATGGATATGAGCGTTTTATCTACATGTGTGTCTGTGAATCATGTATATGCTGTTCCCATGGAGACCAAAACAGGGTTTGGATCCCCATGGGACTGAAGTTACAGATTAGTTGTGAGCCTCCATATAAGTGCTTGGGATTGAACCCAGGTTCTCTGGAAGAACAGTCAGTGCTCTTAACTGCGGAGCCACTACTCTAGCTCCCTCCACAAGACAATTTCATTGAGAAGGGGCAAGCAGAAGAAACCCAAGAAAGTACTAAGAAGATTGCATGAAGTTCTTAGCTCATTTATACAATGTCAGAATCAGACGGGAATTTGAGACTCTCAATCCAACACGGTCATAAACCAAATGTGGAACCTGGACTTGCTCCATCAGCTCCCTTTTAGTGGAAATAGGAATAAAGTACCCTGTCCCCTAACTTCTAGCACTTTCTACTAACTTTGCCCCCAACAAACACATGACTTCCACTGGCCAAATCAGTCACTCCACAAAATCATCCAGAATTCCCAAGGTGAAGTAACATGTCATGCTAAACATGAGAAGTTAAGTGAGCTTTGAAGTATTTAAATTTATTCTGTGATTATTGTTATGAATCTAACTTGGGTCTTATTCTTCAGCAACTTATTTATCGTAAGTGGTAGCATCAATATTTACTTTCTTGCTGTAAAACTGTCAATCTCCTAAATGTTGGTCCAGGAACTATACATGATTTATGCCTGGTCATTGAGCCTCTCACCACAAATCACATTAGCCCCGAGGAAGGGAGACATAACTGCATCTCCTTTCAAGTCTGTCCCTAGATCCAAGGGCCCAGACCTCCTGACTGATGTAGCAAACTAATAAGCTATGCTCTAGCATTTGAGGTACTCAGAAGAAGCCTAGGGAATGTAATTAATTCAATCCAAACACTCTGGCTATTCCTTTGCCTACAGACAATAACAGTCATCTTGAAAAAGCTTCTGAGAGTATGAAAGATAGTATACTTGGTGGCACACAGATGGAATTGAATGTAGTTTTAATATTTTTATTTTATCTGTTATTAGTGAGTGAGTGTAGATGTGCACTGTTCTACTGCACACATAGAATCTAAAGGACAATTTTCAAAAATAATTCTTCCCTTTACCACAGTTCTAGGAACTAAAATTAAGTCATCAGGATGGCACAGTGATCACTCTTACCCATGGCCCATCCCACTGGCTCGAGTTTGAATATTTGTAACAGTTTGTCTTTTATTTCTACTTCAATGTATTTTATATTACATTCTTGCTGACCACACATGCAACATGCTTTATGAGTTTATAACTTATATTTAGGTTTTTAACAAAACAATGGCATCCTCTCTAATATTTACACAAATCCATCTGCTCTGAAGACCTCCACATAAGAACATGGTTCACTTCTCTTTTTTCCTCCAAAAGTTTTTATGTTTCCATAAGTGTTTTATTTTAAAAGATATACAAAATGAGGCTTTTATATACATACACATTATAAAATGATTACCAAATGAGCTAATTAACAAGTCTACCCCTCACAACTATTTCTGCACATGTGTGTGTACCTGTGTGTGTACCCGTGTGTGTGTGTGTGTGTGTGTGTGTGTGTGTGTGTGTGTGCGCGTGTGTGTGTGCATGCGCGCGCGTGTGTTTATACTGAGAACATCCAAGGTCTAATCTCTTAGCAAATTTCAAGCTTATTTATTGTTATTATCTGTAGTCACTATTCTGTATGGCTGGGTCTTCAGAACTTATCCACTTTACACCTCAAAGTTCTTTGAACCCTTTACGTTCACCCCTCCTCCCAGTATCCAATTCTCTGCTCTGTTACTTGAGTTCAACGATTTTATAGAGTATACCTGTAAGTGAGGTGATGTAGTACTCATCTTTTAGCATTTGCTTCATTTCTCTTATTCTTTCTTCCTCTGGACAATGCAGTATTGCTATAACTGAGAGAGAATAGAAAACCAAGTGGTCTATATAATATATGTGCTATTTGTATGTGTGGTATATATAAAATGCATGTGTATGTTATATAATGTATATGGTAGAACTATACTTTTCTTATCCATTCATCCATTTGTAGACACTGGCTGCTTCATGGCTATTTCTGTTGCTTTGCCAGGCATTCCATCTTGCTTCTGCTTTAATGTGCTTGTAAAGATTAGGAAACATTGAAAATCAGTTCTGCTTTTAGTGAGTTCAGTGACCAAAGCTTTGGTTTCTGCTATTTTAAACCAGTACAACCAAACTTCTGCAGAAATCCCCCAGTTTGTTTGACATGATTCTGCTGTGATGGCTGCTACACTGGGGTGGCTGTGATTTTGTTGCTGAGTCTGTATTGCATTCAGATGGCACAGGAGCAATAACTTTAATGTGGGCTCGGAGCTCTCAGTCTTTGTATTCTCTCTACTCAGCATCTGTTTACTCACTGCTGAATGGCTCGGTTAAGCTTTTACTGTAGTGCACGTAAACCTTTGGATCATATGCAAATTGTTATAAGATTTTTCTATAAGATGTGGTTTATGATTTTATTTCAAAATCAGAACATGCAGGAATCTGACTTAAATGAAGGAGGATAAATGTTACAGCTTGTGTTTACTGGAATGTTGTAAAGCAGTCCTTGCCCAAGCTAGAGTGTTTCAGAATTAGGTGAGTTCTGCATTTTAAAGTTTTAAAATGACCGATCATAAAAGAGCTACCTGGTCAAGCTGCTATTTTGACATCAGCACTTTCCTTGCAGCTTTCCAGAAAGCAAGGGGGAAAAGAATCTCAAAGGTCTGCCCAGGCAGAGGTCTAGCCCCTCCAACTCTCTGTAAACGCAGGTTGCTGGGAGCAGGACAGTTTTTAATTTCGAACCAGCAAGACTCTTACTTCCTTGTCCTGGTTTTGGAAACATCAAGGAAATGGGAAAACCGAGGCAGAAGACTTTATGCTCCTAAATTTGGAAGGGTGGCAGGAGGTGGTTGAACTGAGCCCTGCAGTTTGAGAGGGATTTGGAGGCACTGAGCACTGAATTTGAAAGTTGATATGCGTTTGTTTGACATTGGCTGATAGCCTACTGGGATGCAGGGTAAGGTAGTAGTTGTCAAAGAAAGGAACTATACCCTCTCCAACCCCTGAACCCTGCTTCTAGGCATTTCCTACAAAAATCAAGGAGAAACCTGCATTTCACTTTCTAGAGACCCACTCTTCCAAGCCTTTCAACTATTCGACTGCGGCAGATGACAGCAGTGCCCTCTGGATGTGATGGCCTGCAGCTACAGGTTTCATGGTGTGGAATCAGGGTTGGCTCAGAGGTCTGAAGGAACACTCCACAGCCTAGGAGCAGAGCTCAAACCCACCCAGTGACACTGCCAGAAAACCAGTGCTCAGCACTGCACGGGTTAAAGCCAGGAGTTCTTCCCTTAGGAGATGCTTATAGGAAACCATTTGTTTAAAAAATGATTTCAGGATCCCATATATTAGACATCTTTGGAGTTGAAAGAAGAAACGAATTCCCCAGGTGCACTTGGCACCTGAGCACACACAAAAAGCAGATTTTGTGCATCAGTCCCAAGTGGCAATGACCCAAACGCTGCTCGCCACTGTCATCTCAGCCCTCGCCAACTTGTCTCCAACTCGTCTCATAATTGCTCACGAAAATTTAGTCCAGGTCTCAGAACTAAACTGCTGGAAGCCCAGGAAGGCCACTTCTGGGTGTCTGCCTCCAGGTTCCAGGGATCACTGTGCCTGGGAATCCTAAACCCAGTGGCAATAGAATTCTTCCAGCTCTGGTTTCCAACCTGTCACTGCCTGGCCAAGTCCATTCTCCCAGCCCTGGATGGGTCTTGTTGCTGCTCCGAGAGCAGGCCCTGTGGAGAGGGATTCCTGGCACTCCTTTCCTCACATTTTTATACCTTAAAACTTCTGAGCTGCTCCAGAAGTTAAGCTGGAAAGTCATTGATGGCATCCTAGAAGTTAAGTGTTCTGTCACTCTGCTTTGGGGGACACATATCTGGGATGTTGGTAGGATCGACACCTCGAGTTCCATGGCTCATGCCATTCAAGTCTTCTTGGAAGCTAATTTCTGCTCTGTTTAGGGAAATATGAAGCTTGCTTGGATCCCCACTCCTCGTGGTCCCCAGATTCTCCAATGTGTTCACCACACTGGCTAGGTCTGGACTGGCTGCTGCATGTAGCACCACACACTCAGACCTCACCAACTGCAGAAACATGAAGCTTCTTTGTCCCCAGACAGCAAATGCCCCAGTTAGGACCTCCACCCTTGTCGGTGCTCCTGGAGCTCACTGCTCAGACAAAATGAGTGTCCAAATCAGGGGAGTGGTTGTGAGAGGGATCAAGTCAAACTAATCCGCTGTGAGATGGAGATCCAAGAGCAAACATCCCGCAGGAATGTGGCATGGACTGCAGGAGGAATGTGAAAGCAGGTTTCAGACAATTTGAGAGCCCCTAAGGATGCTTCTGTGGGCCACAGAGACTGCTGAGCGGCTGTGCTTTCTGGAGAGGATACCTCTTTGGAAAGAGAGGAGAGTGTCTGTGCCAGGATAAGTGTGACTGGGAGCAAGTGTGAGGTTTAGTATGGGCAGCATCTTCGCAGCATTGTCAAGCCTGCCTGCTCTTTAGCTCTTCAGCTCAGGGATCTAAGGGTGGGGTAAGAGGGCCTCCCACTCCACCCCCGGATCAAATACAACTGGAACATCTTGGCAAACAGTAGCAGGAAGCAAAGGGACAGCTGTGCAAATCCTTGGCAGGCAGGCAGGCTAATGAGAAGTGATAGATAGCCAGGCAGGAGGGAGAGATCTACAATGGAGACTTTGGAGGTGTCTGGCTCTTCTTTGTACTCTCCCCACTACCCCGTAGGACCCCCTACCCTAAGCAGGACCCAGCTAAATACAACTCCTTCTCACGCATGTGAGTGAGTTATCCAGCACATTAAGAATGCCAAGCTGAATACAGATGATTCACACTGGAGAACGAGACATTTTATAGCCCAGGAAACACCAAGGTTTCTGTCTATTAGCAGGCCCTTCAAAAGGGGACTATGATACTCACTGAAAAGTTTAATATGTTGAGGTTTCATGCAGATTTGGGGTTTTTTTGGGGGGGATCAGATTTTTGAGGATTTTTTTTTTTTTAAAACCTGTGGTCACATAACCCGAAATGAGGCAGCTGCCACAAGCCTCAGGTCTAACTGAGTCCTGGTGTGCAGCACCAACACCTCTGACTATCCGCCTAAACCCGTGTGCCGCGCTGCCAGAGCTAGCCTTGTAGATCAAGAATTCATCCCTCAGGTGCACTAAACCCTTCTAGATTAGGCACGGACTTGAGTGGGGGTGGGGGTACGATTAGAATCAGACATGCAGCAAGGAGTGCTTGAGATGCTGGACTCTACTCTCCAAGATCCAGAGATTGGAGTCGGGGATATTCAAAGAAGGAACGAAGAGATGAAATTTATCTTGACGTCAAAAAGCCCTCCAAATTCCCGCTAATTTTAAGGGTGGCTCTCACTGATCCCTACCATCTCCCCCACTTCCACCAATGACCTCAATTTAAATTCAAGTGGTGTCATCTTGCTAGATGCTCTGAGTTCTGGAAGCACCAAGGTGACGCAATCTGTCTGGGGCACGGGGCCCTTCCGTCTATTGGCTGCCTGGCGCCCGGGGACCCCTCCCAACTCACCGCGGCGGGAATAAGAGCAGCTGCAGGCGCTGGGAGGCACAGGAGCCACTGCCCGGATCAAGAGTCACCGCTTCTCAAGCACCGCCTGGCTCCATCAGGATCCCCGCAGCCTCAGCTCCAAGGCACCGCTCACCAGGTGAACCCTAAAATTCCTGCTCAGGTGTGTCGTTCTACTTTTCTCTTCCTCTTCCTCTCCTCTCTCCCGCTTTCGCTGTTAGTCCTTAGTTTGTCTTTCCCGACAATCCCAGTCTCCGTTAGTCGTTAGTCCTAGCCGTGGCTGTGTTAGATCCCGATCCAGATAGATTCCTACAGAACTGGTCCGCAGAGCCTTCCTTCAGTTTCGCTGGAGCGCAGGCTCCAGTCTCACCTTTCTCTCTCTGTACACCTGACCCGCCAGTCTTGGAACGCTGAGCTCCTAGGAATCACGCACGCAGTCGGGCGTATCTCTTCTTAGATGGTGCTTTCAGTATTCCCGTTTCCTGAGAAATTGGTCCAGAGTCCGAGCCAAGGGCCAATGGTGTAGCGAACAAGAGTCAGCTGCCGCAGTTGCAAGTCCCGATTTGGGACCCTGGGATTAACAGAGAAGTGTTTTCGACCTGAACTTTAGATCGGTTCTTGTAGGCAACTGAGTTGCCAGAGGGTGGAGCAGCTGAGCAGTGTAGCCGTCAGTTTCTCAGATTTCAAGGCAGAAAGATTCCCTCTTCACAGACTTTCTTTCTCACATTCTTAGGTGTCTGCAAAAGCCTCACAAAAAAAAAAAAAAAAAAAAAAAAAAAAGACAACTCTACACTCCCCTGTGGAGACAGATGCAGAGATAGGAGACACCTGGGATTCATAGAATCCTTGAGACTGATCAACAGTTTACCCACCACCACCACCACCACCACCACCACCCTCCTCCATCCCTAGAGCTAAGATTCTTTCCAAACCATATAGGCTACATGCCCACTAGACTGTACAGTCTTCTCTGTCAATGAGGAAACAAAGATGATGAGAAATGTAGTTATCAGTATGAAGCCAAAATGTCGGGGAGTCACAGGCAGAAGTACACAGAAAGCCAAGTCCATGGGCTTATAGAACCTTGAACTGGTACAAATAAACAAATAAACAAATAGCCATTCTTCTCTTGCAGGGAGGCATCATGGGCTTCCTGAAGTTCTCCCCTTTCCTGGTTGTCAGCATCTTGCTCCTGTACCAGGCATGCAGCCTCCAGGCAGTGCCTTTGAGGTACGTGTAAAGACAGGAGTCCTAATGTCCTGGGACTGGCCAACTTCCTATCTGTTAACTACAGAGCACCGAATGTTTAAAAACCAACTCTCTGGTGGAAAAATATATACATGTACATAGACACACATGTAAGTTCACTATAAGCTTTTTTGATATAAAGATGGAAATATACGATTTTCAAACAAAGACAGGATGTACATAAATTTCAAGTAGCCCTTCAACTAACAAAATGCTTTCATCACTTCCCCCCTACATTTAGTATCAAGAGTTAAACCTTTTTGTTCAATTCATTCCTTATGAGACATGAATTTTATCCTAATCTGCTAACTTGCCAATAAATATTACTGACTCTAATTTATAATCTGTTAATCTATTTCTCATCTACTTTACAAACTGTATTTATTAAAATGAGGCCCCAATTCAGATTCAACACTAATTATTTTGTCATTCCATCTGGCTGCACTTATCATTTAACTTGCAAAATTCCTAAACTGAAGAGGACACTGATTCAAGCCTCTAGTGTAAGCGACAGGCAGGGAATCAGAGATGGTGCTCGACTTGCTTTCTCTCCACAGGTCAGTCTTGGAAAGCAGCCCAGGCATGGCCACTCTCAGTGAGGAAGAAGTTCGCCTGCTGGCTGCACTGGTGCAGGACTATATGCAGATGAAAGCCAGGGAACTGGAGCAGGAGGAGGAGCAGGAGGCGGAGGGCTCTAGGTAAGGCCCCTTACCCTGCCTAGCACATCCACAGGAAGGCGGAATCCAGAAGGTAGGAGAGAACACACTGGCCACCCGGCTGCTGTCTAGCAGGACACGGGGCTCAGCTATTCTCAGGCTGAAAGAAGACAGAAGTCATCCGGTGAGACTGTAGTTAAGTCACACTTAAAATTTTTATTTCTGAAAGCACTTAAGAGAAGGCTTGGAATAACTGTAGAAATTAGTCTGCTAACACTGGGGAGAGTTCCTGCAATAGTATGAGTTAAGACTGGTAAAGCCTAAAGTCTGCAGAGATGTCATTGTGGTCACAGGGCTAAGGAGAGCAGCCCATCCCTATCCTTGCCTGCCTGTGTGCCCCCAGCTTAGAAACAGACCAACCCTGGCCTGGCTCCTGCATTACTCAAGGAAAAGCATGTTAGCCTACATCCACCCTGAGAAACACCCTGCCAAGCATGAAAGATTAAAGAGCACATGGAAAGCCAGAAAAAGCCACCCTTTTCTTCTGCCCTTGCCCACATTCTCCTGGCCCACCACACCCCAAGCCTTCCTGATAGTGTATGTGTGAACGAACCTCCTACCAGCCCCATTCCAGCTTCTAACCCTGTGACTGGTTTAACCTGCTGACTACCCCGCGGGTCAGCACTGGTGCATGGCACTGCCTCGCATGTCTTTTCCCTGCAGCTTGGACAGCCCCAGATCTAAGCGGTGTGGGAATCTGAGCACCTGCATGCTGGGCACGTACACACAAGACCTCAACAAGTTTCACACCTTCCCGCAAACTTCAATTGGGGTTGGAGCACCTGGCAAGAAAAGGGATGTGTCCAAGGACTTGGAGACAAACCACCACTCCCATTTTGGCAACTAAGCTCCTCCTCTGCTTTCTAGTTTCCTTCTTGCTTTCTTCCTATAACTTGATGCATGTAGTTCCTCTCTGGTTGCTTTCCAGGCTATTACTGGTTGCTTTCCTGAGGCAAAGGATAGTATCTGAAATCCCCAGTGGCTGAGGAGAAAGGGCCCAGAGGCTAAGAGAGAATCACCCAGGAAGATGGCAGAGAGCAAGGGCAGTCATCTGGCTTCCTAGTAGAGCTTCTAGTCTTGCATCTGGAAATGTTGGTTGTTTGGGAAATAAAACCATTTTTCTAAAAAGATTTGAACCACAGTGGTCATTGATCTAGCCCACATCTCAGAATTCATGGAGTTCAAGACCTATAGTTAGAAGTAGTTTTTAGCCCTAAGGTTAAGCAGTCGTAATTTGGTGAGCGATGACCATGACTCAGCACAAGCAGTAAGAAGAGAGGCACCAAGGAACAGGTAAACACTGCTGGGACTGGATGCTCCAAACTCTGTCTTCCTTCAGGTAAGACCTGGGGTGCTTTCATTTTACTAAGGAGGGCCACTTGTGTCTGACTGGGACAAGAGTCCTTGTGAATGGGCTTGGAGGTGGCATCAAAGTTTACTCGAGACTTATAAAGCCTTGCTTATTTGTATTTATATGGGCATGGTTGACGGTTTCAGCCCTGTGTTCCGTGGCCAGTAAACCCAAACCCCATTTGGGTTTTTGAATACCTCTGGGGATGTCTAAGGGATGTGATCACAGCATTTCCCCTAATGGCCTTGTGATTGTCTGTTCTGATAACCGTGTTTGGGAGAAACACTAAAAGCTAATTGGTGCTTCTGAGAGCAGCAATATTCCCATCATAGTCCCATGAGGCAGACACCTCCCCAGCCTCAATGACAGTCAGTCATTCTCTCTCTCTCTCTCTCTCTCTCTCTCTCTATATATATATATATATATATATATATATATATATATATCTCCTTCCCTCCCTCCCTCCCCCCCCTCTCTCCCCATCACCCTCCCACTGCCCCACCCTGAACATCAGTGTCATTGCTCAGAAGAGATCCTGCAACACTGCCACCTGTGTGACCCATCGGCTGGCAGGCCTGCTGAGCAGATCAGGAGGTGTGGTGAAGGACAACTTTGTGCCCACCAATGTGGGCTCTGAAGCCTTCGGCCGCCGCCGCAGGGACCTTCAGGCCTGAACGGATAATAGTCCCAGAATGAAGGTGACTTCCTTGTACAGCTGGTAGGAAAATGGATGTCCACATATCTCAGAGATGTAAGCCATACTCTGAAGGTCACTGGGCCCATGGATCAGATCCCATCTTAATAGGTTTTTAAAACCCTCCCCCTAACCTGCCCTTCTCCCTGCCTGCCTACCCCGACTTTCTGCTCTCTCCTATGAGGCTGTGCTCCAGGGCCAGGAGACACAGAACCCATATATTCATCTCTGTAATTGTGAATATTCTTCCATATGGGTTTGAAAGCCAATGGCATTATCCTATTAGTACACACTACAATGTAAGAGAAGCCATAGGTTTAAGGGCTGAATTGGTTCTCTACTGGGTTTATAACCATTGGATGGTCACTTAACTCTCACTGGGTCTCAATTTTTCCCCTCTATAAACTAGGGACATCAACAGAACCTATCTCCTAATAGTAACAGAAAACTAAATGGAATAATGTCAAGAGCTTGACAATACCTAAATTTTGTTCTTTTTTTTTTCCTCCTAGGTTACACAATAAAGATAAACTCTAATTCTATTCATGTATAATTAAAGTTATGTATAAGAAAGGCTGATGGAAGACACATATATTTGCATCCTTCTTGGTATTGAAAAACCCTTCTCCCTTTGACAGGAGCTAAAGCTAAGTGCAGAATAAGTTGCCTATTGTGCATCGTGTTGTATGTGACTCTGTATTCAATAAACATGACAGCATGGTTCTGGCTTATCTGGTAGCAAATCTGGTCCCCATAAACCATCCTGTTGATACTGATGACTCTGCTAAACCTCAAGGGGATATGAAACACTGCCTCTTGGTCTTCTGGGGACACATGGTAATGTTGTGACTCAATGGAACCATATGCTTGAAGAACTCTTAATATTGTCACTTGTGAATGTAATCAAAATTAAAAACAAATGTATTTTCGATATCCTCAAGTGGAGTTTTTGCTGTTTCTTATACTGTGTTTCACAAGAGAGCTATTGGGGGTCTGTGAGCACTTTGCTGAAGCAAAGGCATTGTGCTTAGGTGATTCTTGCTGTCTTAGAAGCTGAGTCTCTGGTTAACCTCGTCCATTTATTAAAATGCTGTGTATGTCAAAGAAGACAATGTACATTTATTTCTATAGAGTGACCCAGTTGCCAACCACAGAGGGAACCTGTGATTCCTCATTTCTGAGGTTTGCCCTTACTCACCCTTGCCTTTTCTTCCCATAAAATCCCTTCTTTGTACCTCTTGGCCTACAAAGACCTTTAGAAATGATAACTTGTTTAAATAGAAATCAAAGGCTAGCCAATCTAGAATGGTCATCAGTGTCACCCAGGCCCACTTTTTTATGCAAGACACATAAAAGAATCTTTTTTTTTTTTTTTTTTTTGGTTTTTTCGAGACAGGGTTTCTCTGTGTAGCCCTGGCTGTCCTGGAACTCACTCTGTAGACCAGGCTGGCCTCGAACTCAGAAATCCACCTGCCTCTGCCTCCCGAGTGCTGGGATTAAAGGCGTGCGCCACCACGCCCAGCTACATAAAAGAATCTTACTCAAGGTCCTAAGAGAGAGATTTGCACATTTAACAAGCATTTGCTTACTGACTGCTGTTTATGTGGCCACAATTATAGGCACTGGGAATTTTGAGCAATAAACAGACCGGACAAAAATTCCTGCTGCACAGTGTTTACATTCTACTTATGGGAGGCTGAAGTGACACATACTGCAGAATCAGACTTGCTACCCATAGGAAGCTGGAATGTCATTGTTTCTGATGCTTCGTTTCATGTAGGAGTTTGCCAATAACAATATCCCTGGTGTCTGCTGGGACCCACCATGGACAAGGCACTAACTGGAACCCAAAGTGAGTAGGTAGACAGTCTCACTGATAAACAAGGCAGGTAATCAGAGTTAGACACATAGAAAACTCAGCCTCTTCTATCACTGACTATTCTCTTAGGCACATATAGAATTATGTTCCTTCCTTCCTCCAGTCTATTCAACATAGTACCCTAGCTAATACTGTAAGCAATGTAAACAACAGTCTCTCCCATGTTTAAAATGCTTCAATGACTCATTTCTCCAGAGAAAAACACTTGAGACATTGCAGTAACATAAAAGTTCAAACTTCTCTCCCCACACCCAGCCCTACCATCTGCCTAGCTGCATCTCTTACCCTCCCGCACACTGGCTTGAGTATTTCTCGACTCCTATATCGCAGCATTCACCACTGTTAGTACACACTGGCTAGTGTCACTCTGTGCAGAACACTTACCCAGTGACCCCCTTCTTAACTTCACTCAAATGTTACTTGGGTCATCTTTCTTAAACTGCACCCTATACCTCTTAGCACATCTGTTTTATTGGTGTTCTCCTTACCACTTTATCTTTTACCATGCCATAGTTTTTCTTACTTTGTTTATTGTTTGTGCCCTTCAACATAACAAGGTCCATATCACTAGTGATATGTCCATCTTACTAATTGCTCTTATGCAAGATACAGACTAGTGTGTCCGGAGCAAGGCAGCACTCAGCGAATAGCTATTGAACTAGTGAGTGAGTGATGTAGTTAAATCTTGCTGTTTATGCTTGTGGTCAAGTCTCAGCTTTCTTCTGTCTGGTTTTCCTCAATCTTAATTGCCCAAGATATCCTCAGTTATCTCTTGGATAATGAATTCTTCAATTGACTAGAATCTTCAGTGACCATAAGTTTGTTGGTAATTCTGTTTTTCTTCCTAAAGTCGTTGTATACTACTTAAGTTTGTACAAAATCCTACTCCATCCTTCTTATTCATTTGAGTAATTATGATCAAGGAACACACTAGGTATGATACCTATGATTAGGTAAATAAGTTAAAAGGAAGGAAAACAAAAACATTCTAGTCTTGTGCCTAGGGTTACTTCATACTTACACTGAATTCACACCAGAATCCAATGGATACTTTCAAGATGGCTCAGAAGTCCATAGAGTGAATGAATAATTGACTTGAACCCTCAAACAGCATCAGGCTCAGTGGCTCAGAAACCTAAGAATCAATAGATATTAGTGGCACAGCAGGTGATATCACACTACAGGAACCATTGCTTTCAGTGTGGATGCAGCATCACTGTTTACTCTTTGCATGCTACTTGGATCATCCCAGGAAAGAAGGGTCTTCTAATGCCAATAAACAGTCAGGGGTGCAGTGTCCATGCTGTGGCTAAATGGATACATGCTCCCAACACTTCGCCATGCTATAGAATTATTATGAACTCTCATCCTGCCATGGCCTCAGGGATAGGTGAAGTTGCCTCCTCTGTCCTTCAAAGAGTCTAGGCCTGACCGTATGACCTGTCTTAGCTAAAAGAATATTGTAGTCTAAAGATAAATGGGAGTCTGAAATGTGTTTGTGTAGTTGAGTTTTGTGCTCTTGAGTTTTCTTTGTTGTCGCGAAAAGAACACACCCAGTCTCATGCTTCACAAAATTATTCTTTGCCATAGTATTCAAAATGAGATATGGAGCCAATCCTAACCTTCAGCCTGGATTCAACCCCAGCCAGACCTACTTGAGTTCACCTCCAGCAACTACCCACAAACCCACAAGCAGGAAAAAGAGACATTCATAATCTACTGACCATGATCTCATTCTCGTGTTATTATGACAACAGAAAAGTACTTCATAAGATTTGGGAGATTAAACTGTGTCTTTCTCAAGTTCTGTGTCTGTGGATACCTTAACCCAACAAAGTGACTACATTTGAAGGTAGCCTTTTTGAATCTAATTAAGCTAAAGTGGGGTAACAAGAGTAGGGTCCCAATTTGATGGGACTGCTATCCTTTTAAGAAGGGGAATGCTTTCTGTCACTCTCCTTATACACAGAGAACATTGCATGGATTCTGTAGTTTTGGACTTCTAGCCTTCAGATGGGAGTCTATTGCTTAAGTCACTAAGCCTGTGGTATTCTTTACAACAGCATGAGCAGATGGATACAGGGAGTCCATTACATTGGAGCAAACCTTTTCAGTGATAAGTCAGTGCTTGTACATCCTCTATGCAAAGCCTTCTAAAACTCCCTCCTTCTACCCACAGTGGCCTTGTAGATAGCACACAATCTGACCAAGCCATTCCCTCCATCTTTCTACTTGCCAATGCCTGATCCACTTCCCCTTCCTTGGGGACTTCCTAGAAATATGTATTCCACCCCTTCTGCCTGTAGCAGGCTAACTCCATTTGAATGACTGGCTAAGTGTGACAGGACTGACACCAGATATTCTCTCTTCCTTCAAGACTGCCCAACCCCCAACTTTCCAGAGACGCCTTCAACATACACAAAATAACTTGCCACCTCTGTTCATGTGCTAGCTACTATATTAAGATTTATTTTTCCTTACAGAACATTTCACTTTCTAAAATAAATATATGTATTTTTCTGTGTTCTTCTACTAACATATAACTGAAAAGGGAAGTCATATATATTTATAGCTATTTTCCTTAACTTTATAAAGGTTCCTAGAACATAGTAGGTCCTTGATAATTAATTAATTAATTAATTAATTAATTATAAAATATTTATAGCTTTTTACCCCTGAATTCATTTTTAATAATAGAGTATATATTGAGAGGTACTAACTTGGCTTTTCTGGTTTCAGCTTATCATACAATTACAACTTTCCTCACTTCAATTTCATCTCTCTGAACCCTCTCATTACTCAGCTATGCGCATTCAAATTCATGGCCTCTTTTACCACTCCTTGTTGTACATGCATATATATATACTTATATTTGAACTGCAACCTGCTCAGGGTAATGCTGCTCACGTGTATGTTGTACATGCATGTATATATACATAAATACACTTATATTTGAACTGTAGCCTGCTCTGGGTAATGCTGCTCACTTGTATGTTTTCAGGGAGGACCATTAGTATTGGCTATTTTGTTTTGATTTCCAGTTTAAGAGTTATTAGGTAGAACATTTTATGATTTAAAATAGTTTAAAAATTATACATCAATCTTTCAAATCTAGGTTTTGGCACTGTGTTTTGATAAAGTTGTTTCTACAATATTTTATTTGGGAAATTTATTAAGACCTTATGTAATGCTTGTAATAAGATTATTTGCCATACATATTTTAAAGAAATTTAAAGTATTTTTCCTATGATAGAAAATTTAAATCTAGAGTAGTTTATCTAAACATAATCTATTCATGTAGCTACAGTGATTAATTTCATTGTTTTGCATGTTATTTTATAAAGATAATCTTAGAAAACTAAAATAGACCAATAAAGTTTCCAGAGGCCACTTTGTTCTCGTGACTTATCTTTTACATTTCTAACATTTTACAATATGTATTTCTTATTTGCAAGGTCGACATTCATGAAACATATATGGCGCATAAATTCATAAAATTATCATAACAAAGCTACAGAATGTTCTCATTATTACAGAATACTCTTCACACCACTCTGAAGCCACCATTCCTGAAATACTATCCAAGGAATCACTGACCCAATTTCTATCACTTTGGACTCATTTTTAGGTAAACCAGATGCATAGCAGATAGATGGTTGATAGACAAGCAGGCAGATGGACAGAAATACAGACAGACAGAAAGATATACAAAAGAAAGAAAAACAAACAAGTACATATACCCTCTTGCCTTTAACTTCTTCATTAGCATAATGCGCATAAGATTTATTTATATGTTTGGTTATAAAATCAATATATGGATATTTGGGGGATTTGTTATGCATTAAATTTTGAAGATTTCAGTGAGAGAGGTTAAGTGGTATTCCATTGTCACAGCGTGTTGGACTGACTCTTGATTTGATTCAGGTCTTGGTTATTTTGAGTGATTGTCTTATAAACACTGAGGTAGAACAGGTAACACTGTTTCTCCGGAGTGAATACTTGTGAGTTCCATGCTCACTGGTCATAACAACTAAACTGATTTCTGATGACTGTCCTGTTTCACATTCCCAGCAGAAGTGGCCTTTCTATTTCATACATCCTTCCAGTGCTTCATGTTTGTGGGCTTCTGTTTTGTTTTAATTTTAGCTATCCCTATGATCCTGCAATAGTATCCCATCAAACTCTAAATTCTCACTCTTGATTAGTATCCTGTGTATTTATTGACAGCTCATTAGTTTTTCTAGTTTTGCTTATATATGTTGCCCATTTTAACTCAATAGATTATCTGCTTATTATTTAGTTGTAATCGATCTCTATGTCTGTATTCCAGTCCTGATTTTTTTTAGAACACTATTTTTTTCATGTGCTTTCTCATATTTGTCCCAATTCTAGGTCATTCTGTATGGGATGCCATAGGCTACATCAAATAAGCCAGGGGACAGTCTCTGGACAACTGCCAGGAGTCACCAGAATGTGAGGTCAAATGTGAACTCTCCAGCCCTGTGAACCCACCAATGATTCCAGTCCTACATAAGCATTTGACTGCATCTTTCCAAAACAGAACCACCCTAACTGAGGAAATGTGCAATAGAGTATATGCTATTTCAAACTATTAAGTTCTAAAAATATCGTGCTACAAGAGAGAAGTAAATACCCCTCCAAACTGTGATAACACCAGCTCAACCCCTCAAATCTAAAAAGCACATCTTATTGAGTTTACTGGTTATGAAAATCCAAGTTCAAGCTGGAGGTTATTATTTCCAGAAATGACAGATCAGAACCCTCTTACCTACTTCCTGATCCACAAGCCCATGATAGGTTAAATGCAATGGCATAAGCACATTCTACTCCAAATGAAGTTAAATCCTTTTGTTATTAGTAGTGAGTGCTTTTTATCAGCACCATCCTCCTCCTCTGATGTCTCATCTCTTTCTAGCCTATAGTAACTGCTTCAAGTCATTCTTTTTTACTGTAAAGTCCTCACAGTAAGAAATGTTTATGATCATATAGATCAACCCACATCTAGAACATTTCCCAAGTTATCTTCTGGTTAAATTTTGAAAGTATGAGGTGTTTTCTGAGATTCTGTCTTAGTGAAATGTTCAATTGCTGTGAAGAAACACCAGAACCAAAGAAATCCTTATAAAGGGCAGCATTTAATGGGAGGCTTGCTTGAAGTTTTGTAGGGTTGGTCCATGATTAATACTGTGGAAAGCAGAAGGCATGGTGCTGGAGCAATAGCTGAGAGCTTTACATCCTGATCCATATGCAGCATGCAGACACACACACACACACACACACACGAAGAGAGTGAGACACACAGACAGACACAGAAAGACAGACAGAGACAGAGATAGCGACATGGAGACAGAGACAGATAGAGATAGAGACATGGAGACAGAGGGACAGAGATAGAGACACAGAGAGACAGTGGCAGAGAGAAACAGAAAGAGAGAGACTAGGCTAGGCATAGGCTTTTAAAACATCATAGCCCTTCTCTAACAAGGCCACACCTAACCTTTTCCAAACAAATACTCTAACTGGTGTTCAAGCATTCAAACATGAGCCCATGGAGACTATTCTCACTCAAAACATCAAGGGTACCGAATTCCATTTCTAGATCAGTCTAGTTCTTAGCAAAATCTTCCCACGACTTAACAGAGCTCATTCTCTGCTCTGGAACTTCATTTGGTTTGCAAGGGATTCTCTCTTGAGCTGATTCTCCAGCTGAAGACCAACCTATATAAAGACTGGATATTAATTGTCAGGTGAGCAAATAAAATAACTTTTTTTCTTTGCTGTGAAATTGATAGTTTGTCCAACCAAGCTTGGTTTTCTATGAGATATATTAGCTAGATTTACCCTAGACTTTTATCTACTCCTGGTCAAAATGTATCTTGGGGTAGGAAATAAAGTTCTTTAACTATTTCAATCCCCAGAAATACCTTCTGTCAGTGGAACTTTTCTGGGTATTTCTGTAGCTGCTGCTGCATTGATGTGATGGGTAGAGCTAACAAATGTCTTGCCCTTGTCTCAGGCAGGGCTCTGAGCCAAGCACTATAAGTCTGGACTCATCTTTCTCACTTAGACTTGCCAGCACAATGATAAGATTAATGGTTTCCATAAAGAGGGGTACTTTAGGGACTTCCTGGAGAGCTTGGCTCATCTGTAGATCTAAGAAGTTCACAGGAGTGGTGTCTTGCCTACATATCAGTGCCAACAGTATGCTAAGTCTTGCACAATGCCTTCAGCATAGTCTACAAAATTGCAATGATGCACCAGCTGACTATTGCTTCAGCCCCATTACTTACACGCACTCCCTACCACCCACTGAACTCCAGTTGTTCTCACCTTCTTTCAGTGTGCTACATTCAACATGGTCATCCAGACACAGGATCATTCTACATGCTGTTGCCCTGGGATAGAGTCTCTTTATGTTGTCTATTCCTAGTTAACTCTCACTCATTTTTCACATCTCAGCTAAGCATTGCTTCCTTTGGGAAGCCTTCAGACACCCTCATGTCTAGGTTATATTTATTTCTTATTATATTTTAAAAGGTAGAGGCATACCTTCCTTTCAGTCATCATTTCATTTTAACTTATTATCTTGATCACTTAATATCTATTCTCAGACACTGACAGAGAGACTACAGTCATTTTGCTTTATATTACAACATTTCATTTCAGAATGTTGGCATTAAGAAAGTATTTGTGACATAAGCAAGGATGCAGTTATAAGCAAGGGATAAGTTCTAACTTTGAAAGAGACACAAGAGACTTTGTCTACCTTAACTCAAACAGAAAGACTTTCTTAGAAAAAAATGGTATCCCATTCCTGGTCCTGGCATGGTTGGGGAACAGGGGGAGAGGGGAGGAAATAGGGGATTTTCAGAGGGGAAACTAGGAAAGGGGATGACATTTGAAATGTAAATAAAGAAAATATCTAATAAAAACAAAAAGGAAAAAAATGTATCATATAGGATATTTACGTATATATAGGATTTTGTTAGTTGAACAAAACTGGATAAGTAAGAAATAACAGCAATCTGAATGAAATGACAGAGGATCTACAACGTGACATTTCTTGCCTAAGCAAATGAAAATCATTGGTAATTTATCAGGAAATTTCTGAGTCCCATGATAAATGACGGTAGTGGCTTCTGAGGAGGTAACTGAATGTCACAAGATTACCATGAGACAACCAGATACCCTCCAGAACAGAGTGCAGATAGAGCTTCAGCTTAGGTGGTTCCCAGCTCATCTGGTTCCCAAGGAAAAATCAAATCATCCCCAAACAGTGGTCAAACCCATTATCTACCTATTCTGTGATCATACAATTCCATGTTCTTTGTGATTTTTTGCAACTGTAACCATTGTATGGAATCAAGGGTCAGCAAACAACACATTATCTTCCTGAATTGTCATTCTTCAATGTTATCATCAATGACTTAAGAGATCCTAGGTGATTAGTAAAAAAGAAAACACTTCTGGGTCTATCTGATGTTTCCAGAGATGGTTAGATCATAAAGACTCTGATATAATTAGTGGATTCATCCTGTGAGTGATTTACAATATGATGGTATTATTGGAAGATGATACAAAGTGTGAAGTTGGCTTAACTGAATGAAGTATCCACTGGATGATATTTCTTTGGTCTTTGGCATCATATCTTCCTATTTTTCTCTCCTTTGCTTCCTGGTCACTATGTACTACTCGACTATTATATCCTCCATGCACTGATGGGCTGACAACTCTGAAATTTCAAAATAAAGCTTTCTATATTTGTGTTAGGCAGTTTACAGGAATGAGAAAAGTATCTACTACATGTCCATAGTTAGAATTAATTCTCATTCTCATAGTGACTACTCTATTGCATTAAATTTCTTAATTTCTCCACTTTCACTCAGCAAAGACCAGACCTCTTACCTTTGCAAAGTAGAGGTCCCAAAGGGATAAAGGCAAAAATGCCCTTCAAATCTACAAGGTACCAAATACTGCTGTCTGATGGAGACATGTTAAATAGGAAAGACATGGTCCTTAATTTCACAGGTAGATGAACAGAAAAGACTGATATAAAGTACTAACATGAAATATAACTAGCAAAAGGAACATACTGTACAGCGTAGACATATATAATGCAAACATGGGAAGAAACCCTTACTTAGACATTTGAAATTGAGAGTATTGGAAAGAAATACAGGGAGAGAACTGAGAGCCAGCAGTCACATACATAACATATGCAGGCATGGTCTTCCTAGACTGATGGTGCTTGTCCATACCAGCTCATGGAAGCCAGCTTTTAGCATATCTTTCCAACTCTGGATCCAGTGATATTCACCAGATTCACTGGAAATATGAACTCACCCTTGTTTGAGGTATTTATACAGTGGAATTGACTAACCTACAAATGTATCTTTTTATTACAGAAAGTTACCTGCTAAACATTCAAACCATTTAAATATTTACCACATATAGCTCCAAATTATGTCCTATAAACAGGGGGTACAGTAAAGTTAGAGTATAGACAAGGTAACATGGAAAGAGATTTGCTTTCATGTTTGCTTTTTGTGGGTGTGTGTGTACTTTTGCCAGTGTTGGGAGCTACTGAATTAGATTTGGAAAGTTTTGTAAATGATATTAAGATATTAGAATTTATTATAGGATCAAAATCAAGAGAGGGGAGTATATGGTCTGACATGGTCAAGTTCCCATGTAAATATAAAGGGAAAAGTGCAGGTGTAAAGAAAGGTTGTATTGCTGAAAGATCTCCCAGAAAAAAAGGGATCATATAGCAGGGGAATAATAGGGGGTGGAAATTTTGGAGCTATCTTAGAACTCTGCATAGCACACTCCACCCATGATCCTCAGTGATTCACACACTGCCCACAAACAATACATTCACTGCCTTGCAAAGTTCCACAGAGTCTCATTTCATTATAGCATCATTTTCAAAAGCCAATATTCCATGCTCTATATCAGTTCTGGGTACCAGAGAAAGTCCTGGGTATAATCTATTTAAACTACAACAGCTGGGACACAGTATCCCTCCATTTATGGGCCTGGAAAACTAAAAAGACAGATTATTCACTCTCAACACACTCATTTTGCAACATCAAGATGGACATATAATATATGTGAGTACTGGTGCAGATGGGGTCAGAAATTGGCCTTGGACATCTTTCTCAATGATTCTTCATTGTATGCATTGGCGTACAGTCTCTCTCCTTTATAAGCTCACTGACTTGGCTAGTCTGGCTAGCTAACCTGCTCGAGGAGCTCCATGCCCACTATCTGAGTGCTAGGATCACAATCAGGATCCCATGCCTTCCTGCCATTCACATGTGTGCTGGGCATGCTTACCCTGCTCCTTACACATGTATAGCAAGTACTTAACCCACTGAGCCATCTCCCCAGACCTCCATCATTAGAGTGTTGAGCGTCCAGAAGCTTCCTCTGATTCTGTAGATTCCCCCACCTTTCTACTGAAACAATCTTTTAAGAAATTGTGTGGCCTTCTGTAGATTTTTTCCAAGGAATTGCTCCATTGTACAAAGGTGACACCACAAATAATCTATTTTCCATCCTTGGATCCTCCTCAGTGTCTGAGGAAAAAATGACAGTAAAGTTCCAAAGACACTCTAGTTTGAAAGAATTGGAAACACATCCTGAATCCCCTGAAAGCTCCTGCACATGCTGATCTAATGGAACTCCAGTCTTTGGAGAACTGAGGTGACAATGACAATGCTGCTGCTTCCTTCTGAGATTTTAGCAAATATGACAGCAAGCTCAGACTTCTCACTTAACCATGCTCTCCCAATAGTGAGGTTTTTAACTTCAAATATCTTTGATCACCTAGAAAGGCTGAAAAATTCCAAATGCATAAGTCCTTTTAAAAACATTATTATTACTGTTATTCCACAGATTTCCCTTCAATTTATTTCTTTCTTCTGAGGCATAAACAATAGGAAGAAAGCAAATGTTACTTTCATCACTTAGCTTGGCATCCTCCTTAACTGTATATGTATGCTCATCACTTGTAAGTTCTGATTTCCACATAACTACAGGAGATGAGTTTGTTCTGTCTGTTGCTAAATGGGGAGGATTTTAAAATCTACTTTACAATAACAAACTTCTCACTGGGTTCTATGAAGTGTCCTCACAAGACAACTTAAACTATATCATGCATTATTTTCAGAGTTCTTCTAGCCTCTGCCTTCTCTTTGGTTCTGCAACTATGGTCACTCAGCAGCAGTCCATTTTCAGGTATTAAAATATGTGTTAGTCATCCATTACCACATTGCCACATTGCCACAAATATATCAGGTTAAAATTACATATCCCTGCGGCCATTGCATTATTGAAATAATCTAGGTTACCATGAATAAGAATTGGAACTAAGGCAATGGCTTCAGGGATGTGTAATTTTAAGCCTATATATTTGTGGCAATCTGTTATTCCTACAGCCTTCTTGTTATTGTTTAGTGTGATCATTGTCTCAGTTACTTTTCTATTGCTCTAAAGAGACACCATGACAGAGGCAATTTAGGAAAGAAACCATTAATTGGGGGCTTGCTTACTGTTCAGAGGATGAGTCCATGACTATAATGGCAGGGGCATGGCAGCAGTCAGGCAGGCACACACAGTGCTGAAGCAGTATCTGAGAGCTAACATATTGAGACAACAACCATGAGGCAGATAAAGGGCTAACTGTAATGGTGTGGGCTTTTGAAACTGTAAAAGTGATACACCTCCTCCAACAATGCCACATTTACTAGTCCTTCCCAAACAGTTCCATCAACTTCAAAGTATTCAAATACATGAACATAAGTGAGCCATCCTCATTCAAACCACAATAGTTAATATTGCCAACATGACAAGATCTAGAATCACTTAAGAGACAAATCTGTGGGCATACTTGTAAAAACAAAGGTCCAGTTTTGGTGACTGTGATGGGAAGACCCACACTAAATGTGAGTGATGCTGAAAGGGATTCCAAAGTGAACAAAGAGCAGAAAACCAGCTGAGCACCAGCATTCTCCCCACCCCATATCCCAGGATGTGACGTTACTGTCTGCCTCAAATCCTGCTGCCATGACCTCTCTGCCATAATTGAGTGTATTCTTCAATCATTGAGCTGGAATAAACTCTTGATTCCTGAAGTTACTTTTGTTCACAGCAGCAGCAGCAGCAGCAACAACAACAACAATAATAATAACAACAGTAAGCAATATACTGAGCTTTCTCCCAGTCAGTCTTTTTCAGGTAAGGGAGAGCATGATCTTGCTCCTCTAAAGAAATTGCTGAACCTGTCACCTATAGTTTTTGTCATAGCAGAAAAGATTTCTCCAAATATCATCCCAAGCTATATTTTCAGCTTTGTCTTCACCCATTTCCCTACATAAGTGCTAATTGAATTCCCTGCATACTCTTTGATACCCAGTGTCTTACTTGTGTTATGTCCTCTGCCTGGATCTTCTGAGTGAAGTTATCCATTTTCCCTTTTCCAGTGCACGTGATACCTTTTCTGTGATGCTATCAGTGGTAGCCCACCACTAAAGTAGATGTGTCCCTTTCATTGTGTCTAAAAACTGTACTCTTTGAGGTATACCAATAGCATTAACATCATCAGGTGACTTGGGTGCAATTGGAATCAAATTCTATGCTGGTGCCAGACATTCTGCAATTCCCATTTTATCATTTTAAAAGATACCTATTAGTTCTTTGAGAATTTTATATATAGTATTTTGATCAAATTCACCACTTACCCCAACTTCTCCCAGATCCAACATCCCTCCTTCTATCCCTGTCCAACTTGTGCCCTCAATTTTCTCTTAAAATTTTATACCCATCAATTCTATCCCTTTCTCTCCCCTACAACTCTTCCCATGTTCCCACCCTCTCTCAAATTCATGATATCTTATTTTATGTATTTATTTATTACTGTTATCTCACACACACACACACACACACACATATACCTGCTCAATTCATTCAGTGTTGCTCATATGCACGTGTGTTTAGGACTGACCACTGGAGGATTAGATAACCTATCAAGAAGCTGATAATGCTGCTGATTTGAAGACCATAGCCTAAACAACAAGATTTACATATTACTTTGATTGTAGCTCACTTTATTTGTATCTTAATCCATAAGATTATAATTATGTAGCACTTATGTCTCCTCCCACATACTTTAATTATCTTGCAGGAAATAACTGCTTATTTTACTTTGTAGTATCTGACAAAGCACTCAGAATTTTCAGGATGCTAATAGCTTACTATGTTTTACAAAAAAGAATAATGTGCAATTCCTGTTTTAAAGCTACTGAACTAAGTATGATGGTGTATAGGATGGTATATTGAGTAGGGTGGGTTGAACCTACCTGTAATCCTAGCACATTCAAGGTGACTGAATACAGGACAAGCACAAATTCAATGTCACTCTCAGATACAAAGGAAATTGAAAAACCAGCTTCTACCACTTGATACTCTGTTTGCAAAAGTACAACCAGAAAGAGTGCATTTTTTAAAAAATGGGAGAATTATATACTAATCTTGGGATAAAAGACCTCAAGGATTAAAATGGGATTGAAATGGTTATGGGAAATATATAGCTAAATGTTGACAGAAGAGTTAAGATTGAGTAGCATATTAGAAAGAAGGCCAAGACAGGAGGCAAAAGCATGTCCATACAGATGGAATATGAAGCTTTAGACTCCCTATGGTCACTTCTGGAAGTATTAACAGAAGCCTGCTTTTAATGAAATGCTTGCATATTCAGAACAAACTCCTGAGAGTCACTTTAGATGGGATCTGAGCAGGATTCAAACTGGAGAGTGTGCTGTTGAGTCAACAAGTTACAAAGAGCACAGACTGGAGCAGTCTTCTTTTGGAGTCCAAGCTTCTTCCTGTGTTTCTCCTGGGATCTTGTCGCTTTTGGAAATAGACATGATTTTCATAGGTGGCTCTATCTCTACTCAAATTTCTGAGCTCTTCGAGTGAATGGGAATGAAGAGACTAAGTACTTGTGTCTACCACAGCTCATTGTGAGCATGCCTTCACACCAATGGTCTTTACCACTGAGCTGAAAAGGCATAGATTCTCAAGCAGGCAATACCATCCGTTTAGCAGTACATGACATGGAAATGATGGTTGACCAAGGCAGGAACCAGAAAGAGAAGATTCCAGTTTCCCATTCCTGCTTTGCTTTGCCTTCCTTATGTGGCATGTCTAGACCAGTCTCTACTGGGCTTCAGCTTTCCCTTCTGTTAAATGAGTGAGCTTGATGCACCATCTAGGCTTGAGTGAGCTTAATGCACCATCTAGGCTTCCTTCCTGCTCAACTCTGTAGGATGGTGACAAACGCAGAGTAAAGTGTGTGGTTTGTCACAGCTCTGCTCCTTTCCTATTGGGGTATGTCATTCACCATCGTCATGGCCTAGTGGTTCATTATCTCCAACAGAGTCAGAAGCCTGTCTGGTTATCAGCTATTTTTATGTTGATCTGACATCTTGATCACCTTCTTTGTGCAAGCCCACAACCAAACAGTGATGTTGTCCTAATCTTGGAGATGTACTAAAATAGAGGATGACGTGAGTCCACCAAGCACCCTACCCGGAGTCAGCAAAACTAACACTGAAGCTAGAAAGACTGCAGCTAGATGAAGAAAGGACAAGCTATCTAGAAGAACTGAAGTTTCTTTCTAACTGTGGAATTTTTAGAACCTTAGTTATGAACAGCCATGGCCTCTGATGTCTAAGCAAGGAGTCTGGTTTTCAATTACTCAGTCAGTTCCAGAGCATGGAGTGGTGGAAGAAGTCCCACTATGCCTGCAATGCCCTTCTCTCTACCACAAGTGCTGCTCCATCTTCTCTCAGAAACTAGAAGGATAGGAATCTCAGCTTTGGACATTTCTGAATTTCACAGTCGGGACAGGGACTGCTGAAGATGAGGCCCCAGCTGCCAGCATGAGCCCTTGACCCACAGTCCCTCCAGCCCATGCAGAACCACAGCACCAGCTGCAGGAAGCTTTGTTCTCATTTAGTGTTATCAGCAGGATCCACAGTTCAAAATGGATGGAGAAGGGAAGTTTCTAGAAGCAAGAGAAAAGAGAATAATCAAGCTGTGTTAGTGTTGGCCTGCATAGTAATAGTATAAGTGTGTGTGTGTGTGTGTGTGTGTGTGTGTGTGTTTGTTTATATGTGTACACTCAAGTGTGGGTGTTTGTCTGTACAACTTAATGTTAGCCCAAACAAACCATCTGAGCTATCCTTCTAGTTCTTCCAGGGACAGCACTTTGTCCTAAGAAGAGAGGCTCTCTTTTTCTAAAGCAGTGAAGGCAGTGACTTGGCTAGTGGCTGGTTCTCAAGGAGGGGTAGGGGCAAATTACAAGGACTATACACAAAAGTTGACACTGTGAATAAATAAACACATGGAAGGGAAAAATCTCATTCATTCATTGACACCAGAAAAATGCCTTTATTTTCTGTCAAGACTGAGCTTTGTCAGATGAATTTGGAGAGATGCTAAAGGGAAAATAGAGAAAAATCATCAAATGTATAGTCTTTTATGACAAAGCAGCAAACTGAACCTAGTCTTATCCACCATTACTTTGACAATGAATGACAGCTTGAGAGAACTGGAGTGCTAGTGGTCATCCTGCCTCTGGAAAATCACTGTATAATATTTTATTATGTGTAGTTAGACGGGGCTCATTGGTTAAACAGCACTGGCTGCTCTTTCAGAGTACTAAGGCTCAACTCTCAGTACCCACACGAGCATATATAACTTCAGTTCCAGAAGGCTCTGATAAATCACCACTGGCAACAGACATACATGCAGGCAAAACACCCATACATATAAAATAAATATAAAAATAAATATAAAGGAGTAGTAGATAGTGGTATTCTGGCACCAGTTTATATAAACTTTTGAGAGATGATTGCTAAATTTTCAGAAATTTCAAACTAATGACTAAATGCCATTGAGTCATAAATACAATCGAATTATGTAAACTTATTTGTATATGTGTGTATGTGTTTATGTGTATGGAGGGCAGAAGTCAATACTGGTGTCTTTCTCAATCATTCTCCACTTTTTTTTTCTCCCAAACAAGTCCTATTAATAAATCTAGAGCTCACTGATTTGTCTAGACTGGATGGACTGCCAGCTCCAGGATCTCCTGTTTCTATCTCCTGAGCACTAAGATTTCAGGTAGGTACCAATATATCTGGCTTGCTCCTCCATCAACGCTAAGGAGTAAACCCGATCCTCAAGCTTGTGAGACAAGCACTTTACCAACTAAGCCACATCACTATGCCCAAATAAACTTTAAAAGGTGATGCTAATACTCAAAGGTTATAATTGTCTGTTAATGCTACTGTCCATCACCACCCTTTGTTTTCTGGAAGCTCTTTATGTGGATGGTTTCCATAAGGAGGATACTATACAATAGTGTGCTATTCACACCACTTCTCAACCTTCATTTAGTGATGCCACAGTGATAGCTTGATCTTGCCCACAGGAGCATCTATACCACAAATCAGCAAACAGAACCAATCAAGGCTTGCTTTTATGCTGTTATTTTGTTTTCTTAATTGCCTACTGGTAAGACTTAAATAATAACTTGTCTATACTTAACTATCTCAGGATAGAATGCAGAAAACAATTATATTGGAGATTAAGGCATTTCATGTCTGCAGCTGTTTTGTAGTGAAAAACATAAAGATGCAAGTAGATATGCAATGTTTTATAATACTGTCTAATTGAACAAAAGTCAGCCGCTGATGAACAAGTGAAGCTCAGCACATCTCCACTGCTTCACTTTTGTCTTACGTATATAAAAATGCTATAACCCATGCTCATGTCAGACCCACTCTCTGTCATCAGATACAAGCATAGGTTGCCTATGGAATCAGAAGTTCCATGAAAATCAACAGAAGTTTTCTGTGATATCTATTAACTATAGAATTTATGACAAGGATTATAGCATATTTCATTATTATTTGTAAACTAGGTATTACATATTCCTTGCATACAAAACTTCATAGATAGATCTTTCATAATAAACGTATAACATTCTTTACTTTCAGAGACCTAGTAATTAAAAATGTCTCAGAAAACCTATGAAGTGGAGCCATAAAAGAAGGTTCAGATTAACTGCAAGATTTATTGAAAGTCATCAGAAGTCAGATAGTCAGATAAAGTATTTTGTTTGAATCCCCTAGAGAAACTAATGCCTCTCTCTCTCTCTCTCTCTCTCTCTCTCTCTCTCTCTCTCTCTCTCTCTCTCTCTCTC
>NC_034590.1:84381625-84382973 GCF_900095145.1 Mus pahari | reverse complement strand
TGTGTATGTGTATGTGTATGTGTATGTGTATGTGTGTGTGTGTGTTTCCTCTAGTCAGATAAAATACAAGGCTCACATCTGTTTATATCCATTCACGACTTTGACCAGAGTAAGATGTTGGGCTGGTCTCAGGGCAGCTCCAGACAGAATTTGAAAGAGTTTCACAAGGATCAGGAAAACTCAACACAGATGTGACCCTATGTTGCCCGGCTTATAGCCATTATCATAAGCTATGGTGGGATTTTGCTTATGGCTGTGGCTGTGAACAGGTAAAGGGGGTTGTTGTCATGAGGGCTCCCACTGAACAGCAGCAAAGAAGAGGATTTTAGTGAATAAATGTGGAGTCTCCACTCTCTAAAGTCACTATGGAAGACAAAACCTCACTATAGAGGTTCCTCGTAAACTGAAAATAAAACTATCAAATGACACAGCTACACCACTCCTGGGTATACATCTGCAGGACTCTAAGCATACAACAGACACCTGTACATTTATAGTTGTTCAGGATTATTCACAAAAGTCAAGTGATTGAATCACTCTAGGTATTTGTCAACAAAAGAATGGGCAAAGAAAATATATAAACTATTGAGGTTTTATTCAGCCATAATGAGCAAAATTATGTCATTTGCAGGAATGGAGTAAGACAAACTAAGAAGACAAATGCCCCATTCATAGATCTTAAATATATATGAATTGGCCATCATTGGGAGGAGCGGCCCTTGGTCTTGCAAAGATTATATGCCCCAATACAGGGGAATGCCAGGGCCAGGAAGCAGGAGTGGGTGGGTTGGGAAGCAGGGCAGGGGGAGCGTATAAGGGACTTTGGGGATAGCATTTGAATTGTAAATGAAGAAAGTATCTAATAAAAAATATATATGCATAAATTGTCTATAAAAATAAGGCATAAAAGTAGAAGTGAAAACAGAATAACAAAAAGAACTAGTGAGAAGCTAAGAGGAAAGGAATAAAGTGCAAAGAATGATGAAAGTTCATGTTCCACGGCATTGAAATGTCTTTATGAAATCTATCACTATGTACAAGCAATAAACACCAATAAAAGTTTATATGAAATAAAGATATTAGACAAGTTGACCTTAAACCCATTAATTTCTTTTTTGTTGTTGTCGTTATTTATTTTTTCTTTTTTTATTATTTTCTTTATTTACGTTTCAAATGCTATCCCGAAAGTTCCCCATACCCTCCCCCTGCCCCTGCCCCTGCTCCCCTACCCACCCACTCCCACTTCTTAGCCCTGGCCTTCCCCTGTGCTGGGTCATATAAAGTTTGCAAGACCAAGGGGCCTCTCTTCCCAATGATGGCTGATTAGGCCATCTTCTGCTACATATGC
>NC_034590.1:84366985-84380980 GCF_900095145.1 Mus pahari | reverse complement strand
CAAACACAGAAGTGGATGCCCACAGTCAGCTATTGGATGGAGCACAGGGCCCCCAATGGAGGAGCTAAAGAAAGTACCCAAGGAGCTGAAGGGGGATGAAACCCTGTAGGTGGAACAACAATATGAACTAACCAGTACCTCCTGAGCTCGTGTCTCTAGCATTAATTCCTTTCCAATACTTTTCCACTATTGTCTGTCTGATTTCACATAAACTATGTCTGTTTTTTATGCTTCTCATTCCCCTTTGTTTTCTTCTTTTGGCCTACAATAAAGTTTTGCTTATTCTCTAATCAAACAGTAAAAGGATAACTTCATGTTGAAGGCATCAAACAGTTTTCTGTGCCCTTGGCTAATATGACTACTCTATTGTGTTTGGGGAAACTGTCTTGTGGATTCATTTCCTTTCTCTTTCTCTTTTTTAAGAAAATGAATCACTTATTACCTATAATTACTTACAATGCCAAGTGTATTTTGTGATTAAAAAAACTTTTAGTTTATTCATTCTGAATCACTGGAATTTTATTGGCCCAAGTTTAGATCTCCAAGTGTTAATTTATGTTTGCTTCTAATTTTTCTGTCTGGGAATATGCCCAGTTCATGATAAATTAATTTACAATGAAAATAAAATAAAATGTATTAATAAAACCTTTCCTATTTATTCATCTAAACTTCTGTTGAAACTACTCATGTAGTTTCAAATATTGAATGGTTTACTATTTCAGTTGATAGACACTGAACAACAAGAATTTAAATTGGAAAGTAGTATATTCTTCCCTGATAGTTATTTACTTGAGGTATGATAATTTCTTTAAATATTAAAGTAACAACACATTTTTATTATGTTGAATGGGTAGGAATATATCCACATGGAAATTTTTAATATGTTGCTCTATATGTTAAAACTGAAATAATACATTGTATTTGAAATTTTGAAAATTTAAATTTCAGATCACATCTCATAATTTCTTTCAGGGAGGCACAGATATCTTCCCGACCCAGGTCTATATCATAACTTCCAAATTCAAATATCTTGCCAAGTGTAATTTTTGCATGTGATTTATAAAACCTGATATATGTCCAAATTCTCTCTACATTAAAGTTATTCAATTTACTCTAATGGTTCTTGTACTAGAGTTATGTCTATTCATAGCGACAACACCTGTGAGTCATTTGCTTAAAGTACAGTGCTTATTAATTTTCAACATTAATGTCTTGGACTTAGGGAAAATGACTTTGGAATTCTTTAAGCTATTCTAAAATGACTATATTTCATAGTAGAATATTATAAAGTTAGAAGATTATATGGATGAATAAAACATTTCTTGCATGCATAAAAAGTGAGGATTTAACATGGTGTTATATTGGTCAGCCACTAACCTCTGATCTTTCTTTCCTTTTCCCACAATTCTTCATTGTCCTCAAAAACACCTGCATTAAAACCCAAAACTTTTTGGTTGGTCATACCACAAAACTGATATTGGATATTATCAAATTATAGCCACTTTGTAAAACTAAACTTTAAGAAGGTAGCTTTGGTCAGGATAACCTTTAGTCTCTGCCGAGGGGCATTCCATCCTTTTTCTCTAATATGAAAAATAAGTGTAGCATTTCTTGTATAGTAATGGCTTAACATCTATTTTGAGGCTGCCTTGGCTCATGGGGGTCCAATCTCACCAAGCACCTCTACCTAGGAACTCACCTAATAAACCACTGGTACTTTCTTTCTCATTTCAACTTCTCAAGTTCTCTCAAGCGTAGTAGTGGAATTCTGTTCTGAAGCAGAGTATACAAATCTTTGATCCTTTAGAAAAATGCCATATTTCCATGAGATAGTTTCAAACGGTGTGACCTCCAGAGGCTTTGTTACAATGCACAGAAGGGTCCTAGGGCTTACTTGGAATGGTCAGTTGTCATGAGAAATATGGAAGAACTGTGACCATGAGGCTGGCAAGATAGGTCAGTTCATAAAGGTGATTACTACCAAGCCTGAAAACCCAAGTTCAGCCCCTAGGACCCACCTGGTTGGTCATTCTTATTTTTCCCCTTTAAGTTAAAAGCCATTTTATCTTACTTTAAAGCTAGTATGAAGGGTGTCAGATATGATGGCATTTTCAAACAACATGTTAGTAGATTCTCCTTTCCTTCATCTTTCCCCAACCCTCCTATGATATGTGATCATCCCTTGTAATCACCATGTCCCAGGCTTTTTGTTCTTTCATATCACATGTTATCTTTCCCCTCAGTCTTTGCCCCATCTTTGTCCCTGTATATCTTGTATGCAAGACAAATTTTGGGTCAAAGGTTTTGTGGGTGGATTGATGTCCCCCTCCCTCCTCTAGGAAGCCTCGCCTGACTACAGGAAATGACTACTTCAGTCTCCACATTTCCCTGTAATTCCTATTAGCTAGGGTCACCCCTAACAGACTCCCTATCCTTTCCTGTCCCAGGTCTCCAGCTAGTCACTAGAGATGCCCCCCACTGATTTCCATTCTCACTCCCAGCCCTCTCCTGCCCCCTCTCCCCACTCCTGATCACCATCTGCAGTCCACTCCTCACTTCCTCTCCTTCCTAGTTCCTTTTCCTTCTACCTCTGATGATGATGCAGCTTCCCCTTTTAAATGAGATTTGTGCATCCTCCCTTGGGACCTCCTCATTACCCAGTTTCTTTGGGTCTGTGGATGATAGTTTCTCCTGCTAGGCAGAAACCTTCTTATTTTGCAATCCCCTCTGTTGATTATTGGGAATGGTTCCTGTGTCGTCTGTTCAGAAAATTCCCTGGATAGAATTATATCTTAAAATGCATTTTCCTATGCTTCTTTCTGTTTCAGCATTTCAGGTTTTAAGTTAATGCCTTTGAGTTTATTTTTATACAGAGTGAAAGCTGTAGATCTAATTTCACCCTTCTGCAGGTGGTTCTCCAGCTTAGTCAACACCATTTGTTGAGCAGAGGCCTTTTTCATTGCATATTTTTGACACCTTTGTAAAAACTTAGGTAATCATAGCTTTGTAGGTTTATTTCTGGGTCTTCTATTCTGTTACATTAGTCTACCCATCTGGTTTTGTGCCAGCACCAAGCTATCTTTGTTATTATGGCAATGTAAAATAATTTTAGATCTGGTATTATGGTACTCCTAGCTGTAGTCTTTCTCCAGGATTGCTTTAGCTATTCTTGATCTTTTGTAGTTCTGCATGAATTATTGAATTGTTTGTTCTAGTTCTGTGAATAAAGACTAGAATTTTTGTGGGAATTTCATTGAGTCTTTAGATTACTGTTGGTACTACAGCCATCTTCATGATATTAATTCTACTAATCAAGAATCATGGAAGACCTATCTTATAGTATCTTCTTTGATTCCTTACTTAATTTCTTAAATTTTTCACTGTAGCAGTCTTTCATTTCTCTGGTTAGGTCCATAGGTATATTTTGGGGGGAGTCTATTATTAATGAGATATTTCCCCAAAATTTCAGGCTCTTTAAGTTGTTAGTTTATACAATGGCTGATTTTTCTTGCATTTCTCCCATTTATCTCTTCATTTATTTTTGTCATTTTTAAATATTTTTATTTAGTCTTTTTTTACAGTCCAGATTTTATCCCCTTCCCAGTCCATTTTGTCTCAGTGTTATAGCTGAGAGTTTGAGAACTATATTGCATAAGAGATAAGAAGAAGCACACTTACTCATCCCTGTTTTTAGAAGAAATACTCTCAGTTTTTCTGTTTAGTATAATGTTGGCTATGGTTTTTACCATTTGAGAATATGCTCCCAATATTCCTGTCTCCAGAACTTTTATCATGAAGGCATACGGAGCTTTGTAAAGCACATTTTTTTGCATCTATCAAAGCACTTATGTTATTTCTATCTTTAAATTTATTTATAAAAAATATTATACTTACTGATGTGCATTTTTGAGACAACCTTACATCCCCAGGATGAAGCACAGTTGATCACAATCTTCATAATGTTTTCTTGAATTAAGTTTGTAAGTATTATGGTGAGATTGTTTGCATCTATCTTTATCTGGGGAACTAGTTTATAAGGATGTTTGTTTGATTGTTTGGTGTGCGTGTGTATATGATGTATGTGGTGTGTGTGTGTGTGTGTGTGTGTGTGTGTGTGTGTGTGTGTGTGTGAATACATGTGTGCCTTTATCTGGTTTTGTTATCTGGATAATACTAGTTTCATAGGATGTATTTGGTAGTGGCCCTTCTCTTTCTATTTTGTGGAACAAGTTGAGAAGTACTGGTATTAGATCTTCCCTAAAATGTTGATAGAACTCAGCAGTGAATCTATTTGTTTCTAGGTTTTCCTTGTGAAGAGATTTGATTACAGCTTCAATCTGGTTGCTTGTAATGCATCTGTTTAAGATACTTAAATCTTCTGGTTTTACTTTAAGGTTGTTCATATGCATTAGGATGTTCAGATTCATCCATTTCTTCCAGATCACTGGAATATAAATTTTCCAAGTATTCTCTAATGAATTTCAGTAGAGTTTGTTATAATAAATACCTTTTTCTTGTCTTTGTCTTTCTTTTTATCAGTTTGTCTAAAAGTTTGTCAGTCTTACTTTTTCAAAGAACCAATTCTTTGTTTTGTATATTGTTCTCATCATTTCTATTATATTAATTTCTTCCATGATTTTATTATTTCTTGATATCTATGGTGATTGGCCTTTTGTTTTTCTAGAACCTTGACATTCATTATTTGGTTGTTCATTTGAGATATCTCTGGTTCTGTTATATGAGAGGTTATAGCTATAAAGCTTTCCTGTTGGAACTGGCTTCGCTGTTTCCAATAGGTTCTGATAGGTTGTATTCTCATTTTTATCTAACTCTAGGAATTTTAATTTCTTTCCTATTTCTTCTATGACCCACTGTTCATTCAAAAGAGTATTAGTAAGTCTTCAATTATCTTTGTAGTTTCTCTGGTTGGTGATGTTCAGTTTTGTTTTGTTTTTTTTAAACTGAGGTCTGAATACAAAGAATGATCTCATTTTTGTATATTTGTTAAGGTTTGATTTGAAGCTGATGATGTGAAAACTTTTCAGGCAGTTTCATGTGCCACTGAAAAGAATGTTCACTCCCTATATGTTGGGTGAAATTATATACATACATACATACATACATACACACACACACAACATACACACACACACACACACACACACACACACACACACACACACATATATATATATATATATATATATATATATATATATATATATATAATATTCTGGGTCCAGTAGGTATATGACATATTTATCTTAGAAATTTCTTTGCTTATTTTTAGTTTGGAAGACCAATCTAAATATTAGAATAGGACATTAAAGTCTCCCACATTATTACCTTAGGACTTATGTGGCTTTTATATCATTTGTTGTTATAGCAGCAGTGTTGTTGAATGAAACCGGAGCTCCAATGTTTCACGCAAGAATATTTCCAATTGCTATATCTTCTTGATGGATTGTTCCCTTAAAAGTAGTACCCTCTTCATCTTTCTGATTAGTTTTGATTTGAAGACATGAAGATAGCTTTGCCTATTTGCTTATGGTTTTCATTTGCTTGATAGTTTGATTTCCATCCCTTTAGCCTCAGGTTTTGGATGTCTTTGAGAGAAGAATGGTTTTTAGAGACAACAAATAGTTGGGTTTTGGTTGTTGCTGCTGTCTTTAAATCCAGTAGGTTACACTGTATCTTTTTATTGATGAGATAAGGGCGTTTATATTTAAGGTTATTGTTGAAAATGAATTGCCATTTCCTAAGAATTTATTAGATGATGCACTGGCTTGATAAATTATTGCTATTTCTTTTTCTCTGCTATTAATTTAGAGATTTGCTGGTTTGTTGTGTTAGATGTGATTGGTTTTATTTCCCTTCCTCTCTGTTCATCTATTCCTTTCATGGAATATCGTTATTTGTCTTGAAATATCATTATTTCTCATGAATTTTGAAAGATAACTTTGATTGGTAGAGCATTATTGCTTCACAGCAATTTATTTTCAGAGCTTGGAATATATTACCCCATGTTTTTCTGACTCTAAGGGCTATGAAAGGTCTGAGGTTATCCTGATATTTATGCCTTTTATGTGAGTTGTCATTTTTCTCAGGCAACATTAGGTATTGTTCTTCACTTTGTATTTTTGACATCTTGACCATGTGTCATGAAGACATTTTTTTCTTGCCATGTCTGTGTGAAGTTCTAAATCTCCCTCGTAATTGGATGTCTACTTTGTTCACTAGGTTTTGGGAGTTTTCTGTTCTAATTTAATTGAATAGTCTATTTCTTTTGACTTTGCATCTGCCTTTTCTCCTACACCATGAATTCCCTGGTTTGGTCTCTTGGATGAATCCCACAATTCTTAAAAATATTGTTTACGGTTCTTCATTTTTCCTTATACATGCCTGACTGTATTACTGTCTCTATTTTGTTGTTATCTCTGAAATCAATTCTTCTGCATGGTCTTGTCTGCTGATAATGCTTTCTGGTGTGGCTTTTATTTGATTGATAATTTCTTTCATTTTTATTATTTATTCTTGATTTTCAGTGTTTCAATTTCCTTGCTGAATTTTTGACCCAATATTTTGAGCTTTATCTTCCAGCTTATTGTTTCATTCACTTTAGAGACTGTCTAGTTGAGCTTTTGGGTTTTCTTACTTCGTATATCTCTTAGAGTCTTCTATATGGTCATTAATTATTTTGAAATGTCAGACTATAGACTTTTTAAAGACATTTCAGCTATCACTGTAGTTTGGGGTTCCACTTTAGGTGTGTGATAGGCTGGAAATTGGTCATGGTCAATTAGTTGTGTTATATTGTGTTTCTTTGACATGTTATGTACACCTGTGGCAATAATCTGCTTTCCAGTTTTAACCTCCCCACCTTCCAACTCTACTTGGTTTTGTGTTTTCTGTGATTATTCCTATTAGATGTTCACGTGAAGTTCAGCTACGGAGACTGGTGAAACTCAGTGTTGACTCCTCAGGACTCTGAGTTGGTCTGGTCTTGGTCAAATGACAGCAGAACCATGAGTAGGGTCTATGCTAATCATGGAGGTGACTAGATTATGTCAAACCCTCATCAGATATTTAACTCTGTGAACCCAGTTTTGAGCTGGAGTTAAAATATTAGTCCCATGTATAACTACGTGAACCAACTGGGAACTTGAATCAGAAACATCGTCCTATAGTGAATTCTGAGGAAACATTGCTCCCATGTTCAACTTTGGGACTACTGGGGCCAGAGCCCTATCCCCATCAGGATTGATCAAGGAATCATCTCTATGAAGAGCAAAATATTTGGCAAAAATAGTTGCTTATCCTAGGAGTTTGCCCACCCTCATGTTCTTTTACCATGTGCTGCCTTCTACCTATCTAGCACGGGTAAACATTCAACTTGTGGGCACCTTGATATTGGGCTCTCCTGCCTCCAGAACTGTGAGAAATATATTTTTAAGTATATCACCCAGGCTATTCCATTCAATTAAATGAGCATAGATAGACTAAGTCATTTCCCAGACCTCTCTGTGTTAGCTGAATTCAGATCTGGCCTCTGTGGCTGGTGGCTGGGTAGTCTCCAGTGGGACGTCCTGATACTATCCCTAGATATCAGTTTGACTTTTCCTCTACATCTTATGTCTTGTCATGAAGATTAAATAAGCTTGGAAGAGGTATCTGTACTACGGAGCACACCAGCATGTGCTCCTCTCTGGTAAATGACGACAATCCCACTACTGCCTTAGTATCCTCTCTATTTGCAAAGCGCTCTGGGCATGAAAGCATGCAGAGTACAGAGCATATAATTCATAGAAAAATCTATACTTAGTGTCTGTTGGCAACAAAGTCATTTCTAATGTCTCATCCAACAAGGAAGAAAGGAAGAGAGAGAAGAAAAGAGAAAGCATAAGAGAGGGAGGATTAATGGCTTGAGGAATTCCTTTGAATTTTTTCCTTTGAATTTATTCCTTAAGGCTAAAAATAAGTAAATAAGAGAATCATACCAATGAACAATGTTTGTACAAGAATGCATAGTGGATGGAGTTAAACTTCTCAGGGACATGCTCACCATTTTGGGAGTTGGAGGGAGGTGCTTTCTAGAAAGGTGTGACTGAGGCCAAGACAGTATGGATCCAATGGTCCATGTAATCATTCCCACAACAACTTTATTTACCGTAAAGTAAGTACAGGTAAGCCCTGGACTTGGTGGCCACTAGAGAAAGAGGAAATAGCAGGAGATTAATGTTCCTTGGTTTCCTGAGACTCAAATGCCTTCAGCAAAGAAAGATGTGGATTACCTACAGAACCCTTAACACTCTGACAATATTTCACTACATCTCCTATAAGAGGGTAAAATATGAAGAACAATGAAAAGGTATTTAATCCATTTCTCATACCATTTACTGTCATTTAAAAGACCTTTACCTGGTCCTGCAGAGGTTGCTCAGCAGTTAACAGCACATGCTGCTTTTTGCACAGGACTTGGATTTGGTTCCCATCACCTACACGGTAGCATATAACCATTTGAACTCCAGTCCCAGAGGATTTGATGTCCTCATCTGATCTCCTAAGACCCCAGACATGTACATGGTGCAAATACATGCGTGTAGGAAAAAAATCTCATACACATAAAACAAAAGTAAATATTTAAAAGTCCTTCCCCTAAAATGTTAATCTCTTCTGTTTCTACTCTTTTCTCTATTCTGTTTGTAGTACATCCTCATGAACCTCATCTCATTGCATAAGAGATAAATAGAACACACTTAAGCTTGACAGCAAACACCTCTGATCTCAGCACTTGAACACCTAAGGAAGGATGGCTAATGTGAGTTCAAGGCCAGCCTAGGCTACATAATAAGACATAGATGACAGTAACCCGTCATTAGTTAAACATCATTAGTTTCTTCATACGGGTGAGTAAACCAAGACTTAACACAGAAAATGCACCTAAGTGAAAGTAACTGGGAAAGTTAATTGACCTGGAAACTCAAGAGACTGTCTTTTGTCACTAGGTCGGAAAGACAGCTACCCCCACTTTTTTTCTTAGCTTGTTTCTTCTCTGTACTTCCCTCCCAGTTTTCACTATAAAATAGTGAAACTTCTCCCTCTCCTTTCAAAATCGTTACCTGAAAAGTTTCCTGACCCTTATACCCATGCCACAAGCCAAATGAATTAAATTAGAATTGGTCGAATTGGCGAAAAGGAAGATGCAAGTTGTCGTCATTTTGGAATGCGGTCAGAAGAGTCATCTAAGGTTGGAGAGTCAGTGGGTTAGACATCTTGGAAGACCAGTCTTGAAGGCTAACCAGACCTTCCTCGCCCTGTCTTCCTCCTAACTTTCATCAATAGACTCCAAGTACCTCCGTCCAGTCGGTTCTGGAGCAGCTAATGAAGCTGCAATCAGACTGCATTTCTTAACTGGTCTCCACGGTATCTCTGTCCCACCTTTGCCGACAGCCCTAATGGACGCTACAGATTAAACAGTCCTGCAATTTTGAGCTGCCCTTACATTGGCTTGTCAGATGATGGCAAAAGCTGGCCTGCTCCACATACTAATTGAACAATTTACTGTAAATAGTCTCCATGTTCCCCAACAGCATGGAGTTAGCCAAATGGAGGTGAGTGAGGACTGCCCTTAATGGGGTGTGGGAGCAGAAGTGAGCTGTCCAAATGGAGTGGTTGTCACGGCGTCTGCTGAGTTAAGCAAGAAACACTTAAGGCCTCAAGTTCTTCTTGTAAACTAGCTGTTCTCATGAAGGCACTGCCAGGACTCCTTCAGAAACAATTTTGAAAGCTTCTTGTTAAGATAGTCTATGGGGAATTCCCTCAAGAGAGGAGATGGAGGGAGGATTCAGGGAGGAAGGATTCCCTCTTCCCTGTTCTCTTCCTTCAATGTAAATAGGAATATCTACATCCTTTCCCTGGCCCCGCCTCCACTCTAATCCCTGCCTGGTCCAATAGGTAGAAAGTTCTTTTTCCCTGCTTCCTTCAGTGTACTGATGAAGTTCTCAAAGCCTTATCTTTTCCCAGTTTGAGAATATTTCCACTATTTTAAACTGTCCCTCTTGCTTCAGGTTTCCTCTGTGACATTTACACACCTGCTTTCCACTTACACCTCCCTGGGTTCTAGGGCTCTGAATGAAGAGAAGAGGATTTGTCCACTAGAGACATTTTCCATGTCACCCAATTTTTCTATTTGGGAGATGAGGCATGTGTTATATTTATCCATTATTAATTCACTAACTCATATTCACTCACTAATCATTTTCATCATAAATAAGTTGAATTTTGTATTCTTTTATAAATTGTGCATAGCCCAGCAGCAGAAGTAAATATTTAACAAGACAGGACAATGAAGCCCCAGCTCAAAGGCTTCATCCATCCTCCCCTAGCTCTAGGTGTGTGTGTGTGTGTGTGTGTGTGTGTGAGAGAGAGAGAGAGAGAGAGAGAGAGAGAGAGAGAGAGAGAGAGAGAGAGAGAGAATTTGGGCACTGTAGACCATCACAGAGGGAGGATGCACAGCGAAAACTTCTAGAAGACAGACTGTTGGACTGTGACCAGTTCCCTGAGATCCAAATGCACACTGGATGAACTAGAATGTTCTTGCTAAGACTAGAAAGCAGAATAAAGCCAAAGCAATGAGAACTGGATGTGAGGAACCAGAAGTGAAATGGGAGTCAAGGACTTGGCCATCAGGAAGAAATGTCCCTTATGACACTGAAAATAGAAAAATCCCAAATGAGCAGGATATGTGTGCACTGGAGGGAAATCAAGAAGGGTTTTTATAAACATAATTCAGAGATTTTACAGAACCCCTTAAAACCTAGTCTTGTCAAAAATCTCCTTTGTACTTTATAACAAAACATCAGTGTCTTCTCGTTGCCAAGGAGTATGATTTACAAAGCGTTGCCCTCCACCTCACAAACACATAGTGTCAGAAACCCTTCCTAAACCCATTCTAGAGGTTGAGATGCAAAACATAGTAAATCAATTCTAAATTGTGTTTACTAATAGGAATCATCATATTTATTAACTATGTTATTCTAAAAAATTTGGTAAGACACATGGGCCTAAAAAAAAGTCCACCCCTTTCTAAAACTGCTAAGGTACACTTGCCACAGTCTAATTTAAACCTACCTCAAGTCCCCACCGGCCTCTAGCCAGCCTCCTCCACAGTATACATTCTGCTTAGGAGTACTGCATTTTCATTGAAATTGTTACTATTCAACCACTTGTAAGAAAAGGAATGATAAGAACAATAAAATTTAAATGATCACAGAGTTTTTACAGATATTCCTTGTTATATCTAATATATGATATAATAAAAATCATACCACAATAGCCAAAGGCTAATTGTTAAGCCTTATAGCTTCTGTCCTAACACTCACAGAACACTACTTACACACATATGAGGCCAAGATATCACTGGACAGAACACAGAAAATAACTGAGATACTAATACAGCAAGACAAGCCAGCTCCTAGCTTACTTTCCAAGTGACCCTAAAAACCTAAGTGAACACAGACAACGTAAAACAATAGAGGCTTAGCTACGCAAGCAAAATTTTGGACTCTAAAGACTCATGAGCAAATATCTTCCTATGGCTTGGTGTTAATGAATTCTGTTTGTTTGTTTTTTAACATGCTTAGCTAAGACAAATGGAAATGTAGACCAATCCAATCAAAGTAAATCCTTTGCTACCACTACAACTAATCCATAACACAGGCCTAACCTAATCAGTGCACACAGAGATTGGTTTGGGAATTATCCAGTAAATGAGAACCTCAAGGCCTTTCTGGGGAATACCAGGTCAAAACTCTTCTTATTTAATTAGAAATTATGAAAGGAAATTTCGAACTACTACAATTACTTGGCTATTATAATAAGAGTAAGCTGGAAGAAGAAGTCATTACATGAGAAGTCTATAGACCACTGCAGAGACCACCTCAATCAAAGCCTTTATCAAATTATATAGAATTTTCCATCACCTAAATATGTCATAATTACATAAGGCATACATCATCTGGTTTGGGGTTAGGGTTAGAATTTTTGTTATTTGTGATTGAAGCACACAACTGCTATGATCTTAAAGATCTATGTATTTTTCATGGTTTCCTTTTATTATAATTGTGACAACTGTCAATAATTCTTCTTTACTTACTTTTTAAGTTGTTTATATGTGTGTTTGTGCATGTGAGTTCATTGTCCTTAGAGTCAAGAAGAGGGCCTCAAATCCCCGTGGAACTTGAGATATAGGTAGTCGTGAGCTGCCCCGAGTGGGTGCAGGGAACTGAAATCAGGTCCTCGGCAAGAACATCTCTGTAGTCCCATTTCTGTTGTCTTTTTACAAAGGAACCTAAATCCTTATTTCAGTGTTCTTTATACTAAGGGACCAAAATCAAAAACATAAAATGGGTGTTACTGTGTTTGAAATTGGGATTGACATTCCAGAATCTTAAGAGAGTCTTGTTATTGTGTGTATTCATTTCATAGGCCCAGTTAACAAACCACCAATTGAATGGCTCAAAAACAATAGAAATATACTCTCTCATACATGGTTATCTAAACCCAGAGATGGAAACTAAGGTTTCTGTAGGCGTGCTCGCTATCAAGCCTGTGGAGGGTGCTTTTTCTGCTTCCTGTACTCTGGCAGTTTGCCAGCATTTCCAATAACCTCTGATTTATGAATATTTCCCTCTAACCTTCTTCACATGGCATTCTCTGTGTCTCTTTATTGTGTCATTTTATGCATGTCTGTGTCTAAATCACCCCCCTAAATGGAGCCCCAATAATAATGAACTATGGCCTTTGGCTAGTTAACACGAGTAATAAATAATAACCTCTGTTTAACTTAGTACACTATTTACCTCTCTAATGACCCCAATTCCAAAGGAAACCATATTCTTAGGTAGTTGGTTTTAAAACATGAGCATATCTTTTGTCCCCACAAAAACTGGAATTATACAACTTTATAATGTTTTCTACACAAGAGCAGCACCTGGCACAGCCATGCATTCGTTACTGCAGGTCTATATGGAAGACAAAGATGTTTTTATTGCTCTACCATTTCCACCCCAAAGGTCTCACTACCTTCCTACCTCATTCTTATCCCTCGACTTTCTTTGTTTTAAAGGCTTAGATTCAATTATAACTTTCTCTACAAAATTGGAATACTTTCCCACTCTTCTGTATCTCAGGACACTTGTTCCTACTTCAAATCCATCACTGCCAACACTTCACTAAAGTATGTACCATTTACTTGTCTATCCATATGTTAGGGGCTCCAACACCAAAACCATTAAACACTACTGCATTGCCTGGAACCTAGGAAATATTCCGTGAAGGAAGGGTGAAATAGTGTTATGTACTCTAACATCCTGTATTAATTGCTAGGAGGCATTATTTATTAAATACCAAATTGTGTTTTCTCACCCATCCTTTTAAAGGATAATGATCTGGCAAAAGACTCAGAATCCGGTGCTCCAGATTTATGATATGAAAATGGTCTTGGGAAAGAGTGGGAAACAGAGTGATTTGAACACTGACTGGAAGTCATCCTTGTCCAAGATTTTCCTCTCATTAGGCTTTTTTCTGAAGCTAGGAATTCCATTATGAGAACAAGAGTAGTCAAATTCACCATCTCCTAATTGTTTGTTACACTCTTTTGTGGTTCGCAATTACTGTTCATTAGTGAATCTCTACTGTTTGTGTAAAGAGTGATGTGAATATAGAAGAATAATAAAATATCAACTAACATTCAGTGGATTAACTTGTGAAGCTATTATTGTGTTTGTACAGTGGGAGGAAGGAAGAAACAGCACTCAGTGATGATGCACTGTGGGCATGGTGACATATACTCAGGAGGCCAAGACAGGAAGACTATTTGATTCTACAGAGACAAAATTTAGAGCTAAGATGAAAGGATGGACTATCCAAAGACTACCCCATCCAGGAATCCATCCCATCATCAGCCACCAAACCCAGATACTAATGCACATGCCA
>NC_034590.1:84364218-84366795 GCF_900095145.1 Mus pahari | reverse complement strand
CAGCCATCACTGGGAATAGAGGCCCCTTGGTCTTGCAAACTTTATATGACCCAGCACAAGGGAAGGCCTGGGCCAAGTAGTGGGAGTGGGTAGGTAGGGGAGCAGGGGCGGGGGGTGGGGTGTAGGGAACTTTCAGGATAGCACTTGAAATGTAAATAAAGAAAATAATAATTAAAAAAAAGAAAATAAAAAAATAGTGCCATAAAGGAAAGAACTCAGATGCAAAAGGGGCTGGAGAGAATAAGCTATGACTTTCATATGAAATTCTCTTTTACTTAAATCAGGGTGCCCATGGTTACTGGCTATTCTGGGCTCATAGGTAGACTGTTTCTAATCTGAGCTAAAGAAATAATTCCATATTCATCCTGTTACCTTGCATGTTTTTATGGGGATTGAGTTCATTGCCATTGTGAGATACTAATGACAAATGATTGCTAATTCCTGTTAGATTGTTATTGTTGGTGGTGGTGGTAGACCTCCATAGTCCTGCCACCTCTCCTCCTGCCTTTATCAGACAAGCAGGAAACACATAGGTTAGATTCCATCCCTGCACCCATTCCTCTGCCTGCAGAGTCCTCTGGGCATGCCCAGCTGCTGTCCAGAGTGGGGTACTCTCCTCCTCTACCTCCAGATCCACTGGCCTGCCACCTCTTTGCCCAACTTCCATGCCACCAAATCTAATAGAAGAGAAAGTGGGGAAGAGTCTTGAATGCATTGGTACAAGAGGCAACTTCCTGAACAGAACACCAGGGGCTCAGGCTCTATGATCAACGATTGATAAATGGGACCTCATGAAACTTAAAAGCTTCAATAAGGCAAAGACACCATCAATGGGACAAAAACCAGCAACCTACAGATTGTGTAAGGATCTTCACCAACCCTACACCCAACAGAGGGCTAATATCCAAGATATATAAAGAACTCAAGAAATTAAGACACAAACAAATCAAATAACCCAATTAAAAACAGGATATAGAGCTAAACTGAGAATTCTCAACAGAGTAATCTCAAATGGCCAAGAAATGTTTAAAGCCCTTAGTCATCAGGGAAATGAAAATCAAAACAACTCTGAGATTCTACCTTACACCCATCAAAATATCTAAGATCAAAACTCAAGTGACAGCACAGACTGGCGAGGATGTGGAGCAAGGGGAACACTCACTCCTCCATTGCTGGTGGGAATGCAAACTTGTGCAAGGACTTTGGCAGTTTCTCAGAAAACTAGGAATAGTTCTACCATAAGGCCCAGTTATAGCACTCCTGAGCATATGCCTAAAAGATACCCTATTATACTACAGGGATGCTTGGTTAACTATGTTCATAGCAGCTTTATTAATAATAGTCAGAAACTGGAAACAAATGTCCCTCAACTGAAGAATGGATACAGAAAATGTGGTACATCTACACAATGGAATACTATTCAGCTATTAAAAACAAAGATATCAGGAATTTTGCAGGCAAATGGATGGAACTTGAAAATATCATCCTGAGTGAGGTAAACCAGAGCCAGAAAGCCACATATGATATTTATACTCATTTATAAGTAGACACTAGCCACAAAGTGTAGTTCAACCATGCTACAATCCACAGACCCCAAGAAACTAGGTAATAAGGAGGATATACAAATCGCGCTCAGAAGGGAAAATTAAATGTCATTGGAGGTGGATGGAGGGAGGGACCTGGGTAGGAGAGGGGTGAGTGGAGGAGCGGGATGGTGATCAGGTGTGTGGAGAGGGCGGGCAGGAGAGGGCTGGGAGTGAGAATGGAAATCAGGCGACAAACTGGTTACTAGCTGGAGGCCTGGGGTAGGGGAGTCTATGGGGGTGACCCTAGCTGACATTCCTGCCAGAGGGGGATATAAAGACTAAAATGAGCACCTCCAGTAGTCAGGCAGGACTTCCCAGAGAGGGGAGGGGCACATCAATACACCCACAAAACCTTCAACCCAAAATTTGTCTTGTCTACAAGATGTGCAGGTTAAAGATGGAGCAGAGGCTGGGGGAACAACCAACCAATGACTGCCCCGGCTTGAGACCCACCCCATGTGAGAGAACCAACCCCTGACTCTATTAATAATACTCTGCTATGCTTCCTGTCTATACCAGCACAAGGTCACCTAGGGCACAGAGTGGTCAGACACCCACATGGTCTTAGGATCACTGATGAGTGGAACACATCTGCTCCAATCCAATTGCACACAGGATCTGAGACAGCACTAGGGCAGCAAAGAACCGGCCTGACCAGGGGCACAAGCCCCTTCCGGTCTACAGCAGCACCGGATCAACTAGGGCACAGATTCTGTGGACACCCCCATGGTCCCTAGTGGACTGCCCAAGCAATCTAAGGATCACTGGTGAGTGGAACACAACAGCTGCTCCAATCCAATAGGGCCTGTGACAGCAGGAACAAGGACACCAGAGCTTTTCCTGACCAGAGGCTCAGGTTCCTTTTAATCAGTTCAGGTTTACCTTGGTTTCAAACACACCAGACAACTCCACGGTCCTCAAAGGAGACACCACTTGCACGCACTGTAACATGCCCAGGATCTTAGGACAACAGGATCCCAGGATAACAGGA
>NC_034590.1:84360107-84361494 GCF_900095145.1 Mus pahari | reverse complement strand
AGCTCATGTCTCTAGCTGCGTATGTAGCAGAAGATGGGCTAGTCAGCCATCATTGGAAAGAGAGGCCCCTTGTTTTTGCAAACTTTATATGTCCCAGTACAGGGGAACACCAAGGCCAAGAAGGGGAGCGGGGGGGGGGGGATGATATAGGGGACTTTGGGAATAGCATTTAAAATGTTAATGAAGTAAATAATAAAAATTGGAAAAAAAATAATACTCTGCTATGCTTGCAGACAGGAGCCTCGCATAACTGTCTCCTGAGAGGCTTCATCTAGCCACAGATGGAGCCAGATGCAAAGACCCACAGCCAAACATCAGGCAGTTCAGGGAGTCCTGTAGAAGGGTGGGGGATAGGATCGAGGGATCCAGAGGGTTCAAGAACACCAGAAAAAGAATCAACTAACCTGGGCTCGTGGGGGCTCATAGAGCCTGGGCCACCAACCAAGTAGCAGGCAGGAGCTGGACCTATGTTCCCTACACATTCATAGTAAATATTCAGCTTGATCTTCATGTGGATCCCCTAACAAATGGATCAGGGGCCCTCTCAGTCTCTATTTCCTGCCATTGGATCTCCCTCCCTCTGCCTGTTGTTGGTCCACAGTGGGAGATGACATGCCTAGTCCTGCCTGGACTATATTTCCCAGGATGGGGTGGTACTCAGTGGAGGCTACCCTTCTCTGAAGAACTTGAGAGATCAGGGAATCTGCAGGGGTCTAACCTAGATCCTGCATATACGTTATGGCAGAGTAGCTTAGTGTTCTTGTGGGAATCTAACAGTGGGAACGGGGGACCCTTTTCCCCATACTAGTTGCCTTGTCCGGCCTTGATGTGATAATATGTGCCTGGTCTTATTGTAGCTTGTTATGCTAAATTTGGCTCATGACCCTGGAAGGTCATCTTTTCTGATGGAGGGGAAGATGGATTAGGGGGAGAGAGAAGGGGGAAGGCTAAGGAGAGCAGAAAGAGACTAAACTAGTCAGGTTGTAATATAAGAATAAAAAAATGTAAAAATCAATCAACCAATAGACAGATAAATAAATAAGTAAACAAACAAACAAGCAAACAAGCCAAGTAGTGGTGCACACCATTAATCCCAGCACTTGAGAGGCAGAGGCAGGAGGCCAGCATAGTCCACTGAGTGAGTTCCAGGAAAGTCAGGGCTACACAGAGAAACCCCACCACTAAAGACACAAACAAACAAACAATGAATAAAGATAGATAGACAGACAGACAGACAGACAGACAGACAGACAGACAGACAGACAGACAGACAGACAGATAGACAGACAGACAGATAGACAGATAGACAGATAGACAGATAGACAGATAGACAGATAGACAGATAGACAGATAGACAGATAGACAGATAGACAGATAGACAGATAGA
>NC_034590.1:84357938-84359897 GCF_900095145.1 Mus pahari | reverse complement strand
AGATAGACAGATAGACAGATAGACAGATAGACAGATAGACAGATAGACAGATAGACAGATAGACAGATAGACAGATAGACAGATAGACAGATAGATAGATAGATAGATAGATAGATAGATAGATAGATAGATAGATAGATAGATAAAACATACCTAAGTTCTGGCCAGCATCTGAAAGAGACAGTAAAAGGAAGAGCTGCACCTTTTTATTTTTTTTTAAGATTTATTTATTTTATATGAGTATACTGTTGCTGTCTTCAGACACACCAGAAGAGAGGGCATCTGATCCCATGGCAGATGGTTGTAAGCCACCATGTGGTTGCTGGGAACTGAACTCAGGACCTCTGGAAGTGTAGTCTGTGCTCTTAACCGCTGAGCCATCTCTCCAGCCTTGCACTTTTCTAAATCAGAAAGGTGAACAGATGTAGAACTTCCCGGTTGCTCAGCTTGTATGGACTACATTCAATATAAGGGATTTATTGGGTTGCAAGGGAGGGTAGAAACACCAAAGACTTAACTTATTTTGATATTTCCGTTCCACATATCACTTTGGATAAAAGTTCTAACTTTGGACATAAAAAACTTGGACACCCATCCTGAGGCTTAAAGAAGAAGCTGAAACTAGTAAAGAAAAGAAACTAAGGCCTGAATGTCAAATGTACTACACACTGTATCTTTGACTCAGGCAAAGAATTTGTCTATTTATATGCCCCAGTACTGGGGAATGTCAGGGCCAGGAAGTGAGAGTGGGTGGGTTGGGGAGCAGGGCAGGAGGAGGGTATAGGGGACATTCGGGATAGCATTTGAAATGTAAATGAAGAAAATATCTAATAAAAAATGTTTTAAAAAAGAAATAAAAGGAAAAAAAGGTGAAGAAAAGTTAAAAAAAAAAGAATTCATCTATTGTCACAGTCCTGGTATTAATTCCATAATCCATTTATCTTCCACTTATCATTTCCAGGAAAATCTCCTCTTTCTCTAGCATTCTGTCGTTCAATCACTCACCTATTAATTTTCCCCTTACTGGTCGTATTTTAGAAATAAAATTAACAGTATAAGTAAATTTTCAATGTATCTAGTAAAAGTTTTCATACAATGTATTTTAATAACATACTTTCCCCTCCTCTAATTCCTGATAGATGCTCCCCAACTCTCTATGCACACAAGTTTGTTATTTCCCACAAAAATCAAAATAAACAAACAAAACCTCAAAAAGGCAAAAAGATAGCAAAACAAAACAAAAGCACGTGAAAAAAATATAGAAACCATTTTGTGTTAGTCAACTATTCCTGAGCATGCTGGCTAGTGTCTGTGAGACTGGAAGGTTCTACGAATGCAGAGAAAAGTACTCATCAATACCACCTATAACCCTGTGTTCTAAAATTGGGACCTGCCTGAAATATATACTGATATAATAGTGGCACAAATGTTATAGGAAGCACCAACCACATTTTAAAAATGAATTTAAAGACCATTCCATGAGATGGAATTCATATCTAATGTTGCTAAGGTGGACAAAAACCTGAGGCCAGATAGGTTATGGGCCCTAGTAAAAAAATTTACTGTTATTCTTCAAAAAGAATATAAAAATAAATGACTGCTAATAGCACATTAATATACCCATAGATCATAACATAGCTCAACCCTCTCCAGAGAAGCTTCTTGCTGTAGATAGCAATTAATGCAGAGACTCACAACTGGACAATGCGCAGAGAGTGACAGACTTCAGTGATTGTGTGACCACATTTTGTAATCAAGATTTCTCTACCACTAAACACAATTAAGAATAAAAACATCAAAACTGCACAGGGTTAGTCTGATAATATTAACAGATAATACAAAGCAGACTTTATCCTCTATCATTGTTTTTTGCCTGCCACTTCCGTTTTTTAAAATTTATTATTATTTTCTTTATTTAAATTTCAAATGCTATCCCAAAATTTCCCTATACCCCTCCCC
>NC_034590.1:84355033-84356550 GCF_900095145.1 Mus pahari | reverse complement strand
AGGTCTTTGATCCACTTAGACTTGAGCTTTGTACAAGGAGATAAGAATGGATCAATTCTCATTCTTCTACATGATAGCCGCCAATTGTGCCAGCACCATTTGTTGAAAATACTGTCTTTTTTCCACTGGATGGTAATCCTTAGCAGATGTGTTTATAAAATCTGAGTAATTTTACTCCTAACCTAAGCAATACACCAGTGGAATTGAATGAAAATTCTGTAATGTTGGACAGAAGAAATGCCTGTCACACCTACTACTGTTCCTATCAATTAATACGTGTAGTTTCCCAGTGGCTATGGCAATGAGTTCATTAGTAGATAAAACAGGGAAGTAATCGTGCTGTCCATACCACACACATACCATTGCTATGGGACATCAAGGTCATCGTCTAATATATTGTTCTGTGTCTCTTCAAAGTCTTACCCTCTGATGTCTCCAGAATTAAGAAGAATAGATCCCTATTTTTTATAAATTACAGAGTCTGTGGGGTTTTTACATGGTACAAACGGACCAAGAGATTCACTGTGTGCATGTGTATAGGATTAGGAATCCTAACACTGCTTTGAGTAATATCCTTCAGTTGAACTGAATTCTAAATTTTTTCATTCTAGCATCCTATGGAATGCAGAAATGCTAACAAGCAGTATTGATAAACATGTTCAGGAAACTCTGACACTATTCTGGTCATCCATTGCTGCCCAGCAGACTCTCCCACAACCTAACGCATAAAATAAAATGGCTATTTGTTTAGCTCAAAACCCTGCAAAATTTGGAAGGGTATAGGAGTGTATGCCTGTTCCATGCACTGTATACCCAGTGGCATATAGTGAAGAGCTAAAGAATCCATCTCAAAAACTGCTCACTTAACCTACGGATGCCTGCTGTCCATTGGGAGTTCTTCTGGTGCTCTTTGTATAAACTTCTTAGTATAGTCTGAGTCTTCTTGTGGCATAACTCCAAGGATAAGAATTCTAAATCACAAAGTGAGGCTTAATAACCTCAGCTATCATATGATGTTCCACATGTAATACTATGATAGCTGAATTAATAGCAAACGTACATCCAAATTTAAATGAAGGAAACTTAAAGTCCATCTCATTCCTTGATGTGCATGTGGCAAAGTTCTCTAAAATCACATGTAATGAGCAATACTGTTCTAGCAGCTCCTGAAAAGTTTTGGTTAGCACACAAAAGACATCTATTCAACTCTACGCAGATAGTTGCTAACAAAATAATATTTTGTGGAGTTTCTATGAAACAAGGACATGCATGATCTAGTGGTTTTCCTTTGTGTGGATCTCAAAACTAAAGTTCACTAGAACTGCAGGTTTATTTTCTTTGTGCAGATATTGTTTATCATCAGGATAGTTCTTATGAAAACTAAAACCTATGGGAGGAGTATGATCACCAATATGTCTTTTCTGGATGAGAAACTATTTTGTTTTCCCATTCATTAAGTGCTATTATGGCACTTAATGGTGTCAGTGTGTGTGTGTGTGTGTGTGTGTGTGTGTGTG
>NC_034590.1:84327896-84355018 GCF_900095145.1 Mus pahari | reverse complement strand
GAGAGAGAGAGAGAGAGAGAGAGAGAGAGAGAGAGAGAGAGAGACTGGAGATGGAATCAGGGCCTTACACATGATAGGCCAGTGTTCTAGCACTGAGACATGGTGCCAGACCATAATGAGAATGAGCCCTATTTACTCAATGTGAGGTATGTAACTCCATTTTAGTGGTTAGGCTGTCCAGATACAGAAAGGCAAACTGTAAAAAACTGCATTAGAGGTGCGGCTGAGATTTGGATTCCAGGTCCCAAGGATATACTTTTATTCCATGCTTAGAGTGTTTTTAGCAACTAAACTTCTTTTTGAAATACTGGACCAAGAGTTTTAGTAAGTCAAAGTTATTAGTAGAAAAAGCCTACATTGCATCTTAATCCAAGTCTCCTGTTATTTTCCCAGAAATCTGTGTTCCAGAATCTTTCTCGAGAAAGATATGGGTTATCATAGATTTGCAGCTGAATAGGAACATGTTCACTGCTCTGTGTGAGAGAGTGCTTATACCAATAAAAAAAACCAATATACCAGAAACAAATGTTATGCTATATAGCTTCTCTGTTCTTTTCCAAATTCAATGTTACAATTTTATATAATAATCCACTGATTAAATATCACATGGAGATATGGGAACTGCGGATAAAATGAAACACAGAAATCTTTTCTGTAGGCAGAAAGAATAAAATGTTCAGAAAGTACATTTAGAAAGCTGACCTTGACCTGTAGAATGATGAAAAAGATGTGTCCTAACGTCCCTAACACTCTCAAAACTGGCTCCACATCCCAGTCACCTGGGTGCATGGCATAGATGCAGCACTAATACCCAACCCTAGGGTGTGAGATACCATTGGCATATTAGATTACATTAACCTCAACAAGTGTTCAGGCCTCCTTGGGAATACGTAGGTCCAGGGCACAAGTCAGAAATTGTTTAAAGAAAAAGATATGGATCCATGGTATCTTCTTTCTCTAAGATTCATTGTCACTGGTTCTTTTCTTCTGGCTCTCTTTCTTTCCCTTCCCTCTTTTCTGAATACTACAAGGTAATGTCTGTACTATACTAAATGCCAAGATTCTGATTCATTCTTTTACATTTATCATATTAGGTTACAGTAATAACTTTTGTGCTGAATCAGATGAAAGTCAATTTTCATTGGAGTCTAACAGTGAAGTTAAAAGTTCTAGAGTATGTGATTATGGGCCACTTGATTTTTTTCTAGTACTTATATTTCATATATACGTATGGCCCTTGACCAATGCCAGTAACATTTTTTGAAGCTTCTTCTATAGTACAGAAATTATTAACCTTTCCACTCAGCATTCTTTCTTCCAATGAAAGAAACAAGGTGGCTTATCAGAAAGATTTTTCACAAGAATTGTCACTGCTGCTTGGTATTCAGAATTTACCAGAACTTTCTGGAAGGCTTTTGTTTGTTTGTTTTGTTTTTGTTTTTTGTTTTTTGTTTTTTGTTTTTTGTTTTTTGTTTTTTGTTTTTTGTTTTTTGTTTTTTCAAGACAGGGTTTCTCTGTGTAGTCCTGGCTGTCCTGGAACTCACTCTGTAGACCAGGCTGGCCTCGACCTCAGAAATTTGCCTGCCTCTACCTCCCAAGTACTGGGATTAAAGGCGTGCGCCACCAACTAGCTTTTTGCTCCTCCCTTCTCCAGTCCTATAGTACATTAAGCAAGTTCAGTAGAGTTCTGTTTATATGATTTTTTTTATATTGGAGTGTCTTAGATTCTGCAGTTTGCATTGGAAATTTGCTAATTCATTCAATAATTTTTAATAAATGCAATATTCTAGATATTAGAAATAAAATAAGATAAACACATAAATGCAGTATTTATGTATTAATTGTATTTACAGTCTGATAGGAAAGAAAACAAATGTTTTTACAATCCGGTACAGAAATTGTGAAATTCACCCAATGAAGAGAACCAGTGTGTGTATATGCATGTGTGTATATATGTATATGTATAATCAATGTGTTTGTTTATATGAATTTGTATATATTTGTGTGTATATTTGTCTATGTACAGATACAATCTGAACACCCCTAAATTGAAAATCTAAATCCCAAATGCTTCACAATTTGGTTTTTGAGTGCAAAATTTTGTCTACAAGTAAAAATTTATACTCCAAGAATCTTTAAAAATATTGAGTCCAAAGGTAACCATATACTAAGAATACTATGTAAGATTGCCTTCAGGCTATGCATATAAAGTATATGTGAACCATACATCAATTTTCTGTTTAAATTGGGGTCCCATTCCCAATACTTCTTACTTTATATATGTAATTATTTCAAAGTCATATGAAATCTGAAACATTTCTGGATAATGGCTACTCAATCTGCATATGATTGTTTTAGGTCAGTGTTGACTGTTAATTTGACAAAATCTGGGAACACCTAGGAGATGAGCCTCTAGGCACACCTGTGAGGAGACATGTAGATCGAGTTAGCTTCTGGGATTACCAAGAATAGGTTAAGGTGGGTAGAGTCACCCTGAGGACGGTAGCACATTCCCTGGTTTAGTTCTCTGGAATGTATCAAAAGAAAGTTCCTGCCAGCTGCCTCAGGCTCCTGCTGCCAGGACCTCCCCATCACAATGTTCCTTTCTTCCCTTAGGTTGTCAGGGTAGTTTATCAAACACAAAAGTACCTAATACAAATGTAAAATCATCATTACATGGAATTGCTTACAGGATTATAGGAATTTGGAAAGCAAGTCCAAAATCCATAGAGGAGGTCATTAATAAGTGAAGCCTGGAAATTAGACATGGAGTCTACAACTCACAGGGGAATGCCGTCTTCCTCTATGAAGCTACAGTCCTGCTTTTAAGGCCTTCTAATGTCTTAAGTAAGGCCTATCTACACTAGGGAAGGTGATTTTTGTATGTGTCCTAGAAGACAGCCTAAATGGCATCTGTGTTGGTCTACAGAGTCACATAATGTTTTCAAAAAGTGACAACAGTTGGGAGCTAGAGAGACGGCTCAGCAGGTAAGGGTACTTGCTGCTATATCAGAAGACCTAAGTTCCATTCTCAGCACCAACAATGGACAGCTCACAACAATAACTCCAGTTTCAGGGCAATCAGTCTTCTTGTCTCCATAAGCACCCATGTACAGATACACACAAACACATGAACTTAAAAATAATAAAAATAAATATTTTTCCTTAAAAATGATGACAGTTAAGACCCAAAAGGCTCATGGGTACCAGTCAGGGGGAAAAGGCAGAAAGAAAAAATCCTAGACTCCAGGGACAGAGTAAGCAAAGACCCAGTGGTAAGAGAGTGCATGGCAGATGGAATGTTCTTTGTCATCACACTTTTATGGCATTTTTTTCCCCAGAATACCTTTAGTAGAAGCCAAGTGTTGGCTCTTCTTTTAAAAATACAGTTATATTAGATGACTGTAGTGTTCTTAGTGCTGAATCAGATGAAACTGTATTTTTTGTTTTAATTTGCATTTCTAGTCACAGATGAGATGAAGCAAATTTTCATATGCCTATTTAACATTTAAATTTGTACCTCCAGTTTAGTCTTTGTACATTATTTTCCTGAGTAGTTTCGTTTTTATTATGGGAATTCGATTATGAGAATTAGAAATAACTAAAAGTTCTTTGTCCAAGTATACATTCTCCTAGAAAATAAACAGTCAAACCTCGAAGGGTTTTACTGACTGGAAACAAAGGGACCCGGTTAACTCAGAGAATGTTGAGGTAGTCTGGACTCTAGACCAGACCTTACTTATAGACAAAACCTCTGTAGCAAGCAGGAACAATGGGGGAGGGGAGTAGAAAACTAAACAAAAACCAAACCAAAAAACAGATTATCTAAAACAAACAGTGCTTCTATGGGGGAGAGAGTTTTTGAACTCCAAACTAGGAAGCTACTGGCTCTTTCTTTCTAATACAGTCAAATACATTTTACTGAAACATAGACAAGAGGGATGATAAAAAGTCAAACTCATGAAAAATTATCATAAAATTATATCTTTTCAAAAAATGAAAATAAGCCAGAAAGGCATGAATACAAAATAAATGAAACCTGTGTACTTGTATACTTGTATTTTAAATGAACAAGCTGAACATTTAAAAAAAATAGAATATGAGGATACAAATTTGAGAGGGGGGTGGGGAAGCAGAGATAAATCTAGGAGGAGTTAGAAGAAGGAGGGGGGGAAATGTGATCAAAACACATCATATAAGATTATCAAAGAAGAAGGTAAAAATTTCAAGCAATCATGGATTTAAAAGTGAGTGGGAGAAAATGAGAGGAGTCAGCAGGGAGAGATGGAAATGATAATACTCATGTCTCAGAATTATAAAAGTGTTCCGTTAAAAATATAAGTAAATGATACAAAATATCAATACTAAAAGATATAATAATAGCAAAATTTACAATTTAAACTTGGATCAAAATAACTCAAAAAATGGTATTGGAAAAAAGAATAGGAGGATATAAAAATAGAGTTAACCAAACCAAAGAAAGTATTATACATAAGAAAAAAATTTTAGAAGCAAAGAAATAGAAGTTATAATTTAGAAGCTAGGAATGTAGATGTAAAGAACTAAAAACAATATACTAGTAAATAAATATCATGTATTATAAAGACAAAAGTGGACAAGAAGAACTTTAAAATTATAAATATAAAATATATTAAAACCAAACAACAAAAGTAGTCATCTGATGTTATTTGTGTGTATATATGTGTGCACATTTGCATGTAGATATGCATGTACTTATATGCACATATATGTACAGGTATGCATGTGTATGGAGGCTGGAGGTCAACACTGACTATCTTCCTTAATTGCCCTCATCAGATTTTTTTGGAACTAGTATTTCATTGAACTTGGAGCACATTTATCTATCTAAATTGGATGTCCATTAAACCTCTGAGCCTGGTTTTTTATATATGGACTCTGGGGACTAAACTCAAGAGTTCACACGTGTGTGGAAAACACTGAGTCAGCATCTCAAAAATGTCTCTGAGGTAATTCTAGAAGATATTAACTGAACTTAACCAAGCACAGAAAGGCACTGTACATTCTCATATGCAGAAGGTAAATAATCTCATAAATGTTGAGACCACAAAAACAGACCCCAGATGCTGAAACCTCTGAAGTAAAGGGAAAAAGAGATTAACTGTCAGTTGTAAAAATACAATCAGGCAGGAGTAGAGTGCTCTAATATTTAGCCCAGAGGGTGACTATGGTTGATAAGAAATAATTGTATACTGCAAATAGCTAGGAGAGGGATTTTGAGGTTTCCAACACAGAAAATGATAACTATTTGAAATGATGGATATGCTAATTACTCTGAGTTGATTATCACACATTATACACATGTTTCAAAATATTATGCCATCACTAAAATTATGTATCAATTAAGCTTTTAAAAACCAATTTTAAATTTGATCTTTTTTATTTTGACAATTTAACTCTTCTATTTGTTTCTCCTGACCAACTTGATGGCTATACAATTCACATAAGATTAAATTTATTCATTTTAAATTAATAGTTTGGTAAGTTTTGACAAACAAAATCATTATCAAAATCAAATAAAAACAAAAAAAAGAAAAAGAAAGAATAAAGTTTAACAACTTGTTTCACACCAAAGCAAAGAGAAAAGGAGAGAAGAACACACAGGACAAAGAGCATATGGAATAAAGCCAATAAAAACAGAAGACTATCTCAATTACATCAGGAACTGTTTTTAAACTAAGTGGAGTTAACACTCCAATTAAAACAATGGCCAGGATGAGCATGGTGTGCAGAGTGACAGGCAGAAGATGAATCCAAGGCCATTTGCAGCTATATAAAGTGAGGCTAGTTTGCTTACATGATACTTTCTATCAAACAAACAAACAAAAGAGATGACTATATAAAAATCACTATTATATCCTGTTCACAAATACAAAAGCAAACCAATGAGAAAGAATCTGCCAGGAAAAGAGTAGCACAATGCACAGAGCATGGTTACATAACATCAGATAAACTAACCTGACACAAGACATATTACAAGTGATACAGGAGATCTCAAAATCCTAAAAGACATGGAACAGAAAAATCCTCACATTTTCTGTGCCTGCCATAGGATAGACTTGTGGTTTCATGATTCGTACAACAGAATATAAAAGATAATGCACATTGTTGAGGAAGTTAGCTCATCCTTCTCAGTAGCCAACCAAGAAAAAACAAAAACAAAAAGAGCCTTGGACCACACCATTAGGCAACTTTGCCTTACTGAGAAACTACAGAATATTTACCTATTTAAATATGCCTAAAATATTTACCAAAATAGGCACATACTATAAAGCAACTCTCAATTTCAAAGAATTAGAAGTGAGAGTATTTCTTTCATCATTATAAAAGATAATTTAGAAATCAACAAAAGTAGAAAATACACAAATAAACTGCAAACTTAATAGTGCAGTTCTAAGTAAGTGTCTAGGAGACAACCACAATGAGAATATAGAATGTTCTGAACTAAGAATGAAAACATGGCCTGTTGGGCTCTGTGGAACAACTAAAGATGACAATGGGGGAAAAATCCTGCATATTTCAAATGAAGGCTCAAGAGTTACTTCAACTTCCATTTCAAAAAAAAAAAAAAACCTAGAAAAAAATAGATCATAAATTAAACCAAACGCAAGGGAGGGAAACAATAAAGATAAAAATAGCAATTAATGAAGTAGCAGAAAGAAAAATCAGCAAAGCCCAGAGTGACTTCTTAGACTAATAAACATAAAATACCACCACCAGAAAGAGAGGGCACACTACCAGAGACCACACAGGTGTTAAATGTAAGAAGAGCACAGTATCAATAACTTGGCCAATCTGGACAAAACAGACACTAACTGAAAAGCAGACAAGTTGCTAAAATTTACACCTCAGGAAATGGAAACTATGAGTAATTGCTTGTCTGATAAAGATGTATATATGTAGCTTGACTCGGTCTACAAAGCAAACTTCAAGAAAGGAATATACTCAATCAAAAACCTAGAGAAAAATTGATGAATCGCCCAGCTAATCCCACCAAAACTTGTGAAGCCATTACCAGGAAAAGAAAAATAGAAGCAAAAGTCTCCCATGAATAGAAATGTAATCCTAGACAAAGAGCAAGAGCAATAGGAAGCCAATCACAGAACTAGACAGCCTGGCCCTGAAGCCCACCTCGGCCATTCCTGCTCCCACAGCGTGGGGGAGGGGACTGCTCGGCCTGTGCTTTCTCACCTGTACACGCTGTTTGTGCTTGAAATACAGATCGGTTTTTCCATCCAAAAGTCAATTGAATTTGCCACTTACACAGAATAAAAGAGACGCCCCATGCAATTGTTTCTGTATATGTAGAAAGGGATTTGATAAAACCCAAGACTTTTCTGGATAGCATTTAAAACATTATTATTTTGAATAAAATATTTTTTAAAATGTCATTGCTATCACCATTTAATGTAATAACAGTGAATTCTTTGCCTCTGGGTTCTCAGACAGCAAATGCATATACATCACCAGCTCTTTTTCAACACTGTGCTGAATACCAGCAAATGTCCCTAAGGCATTTCTGCATCAATTAAGCCTTAGCGACTTCACTTCTTTCCCGTGAACTTAATTATTCAGGAATGAGAAATATTTCCATGAGTTCACATCAGTTTCCTCCTCGGGGATTAATCACACTAGCAAGCGCTTGTTATCTAGATAGCTCTCTGTCGCCATCTGGTGATGAAAAACAGCCAGCATAAGGTTTAATCCTCTAAGACATTGAAGAGAAAAGAGGTCATCAGGAACCAAATTGATTGAAAGGTAAAGAAAGAGAGAACACAGAGCAAGTCCAGGACCCTCCGCCCACTCAGGCCACGCACTTCCCTTTGCCCTTGCTCCATCTCTTCAGATCACCATCAACAGCAGGAGTATGTTAGGAAACTCTGGACCCAGAAGACCCAGGTCCCAACGCCCAGCTCTACTGTTTACTAGGTTTTGGTTTTAAAGTGATCTACACTTGCTTGCCTCGGCTTCATTGTCCATAAAATGGAATAATACTATCTACCTTTCGAGAATGTGAGGGTTCAAATTGCCAGCATGCAGCACTAAACAAAGATGTATACTGAAAAACCAGTCAAGTGCTATTGATTTTTTTTTTTTTTACTTTACAAAAGAGGGTTGCAGAACACAGTACTCTGAAAATCATATTAGCAAGCACTATAAAATTAGGTATATTAGCCTAATCTTAATGACAACACTCATTCCAGTCCTTGTGAATGAATGTGTACCCTAAACTAAGGCTACACAGAATTTGTCTACACAACTGAATATTACTCATCCATTAAAAATAATAAGTTACTAAGATACATGTTATAACTAGGATGAAACCTTAAAACATAGCTATATGAAAGAAACCAAACATAACTGGCTGCCGCTGCATAGTTCCTTTAACACTGTCCCTTTCAGTAGATGGTGTTTAAAGCCCTCCTCTTATGTGGGCCTGACTTATGGCTTGCTTCCAAAGGATAAAATACGGAAAAAACCAATGTGACCCAATGTGACAGTGCAGAGAGCTTTCAGGAACAAAGCTGAGACCACATGTGACAAACCCTGTTAACAGATGGCCCCAGTATGATGTTATGAGAAGTGTTCTTCACCTCTGTGATGCACCTTCCCAAACACCAAAGCTAATCTAAATGTGAGGGGAAAATTAAGCTAATCCAAATTGGAGAAATTCTACAAAATGCTGTGCCTGAACCACTCTAAATCCTTAATTTCACTACAAAGAGGACAGGGGGCATGGAAAACTGCTATAGAACAATGGAAACAGGATGGCAAAAATGCAGTGTAGCAGCATCCTGGATTATATCTTGGGACATAAAAATGAAAACTGGAGAAGAAACTCGGAAACTTTGAATGGTGCTCAGAATGTTGTTAGTAGTTAGCATCCAGTATTACTCACTTGATTCAGACCAATGCGATCTAGTTATATAAGATGGCCAAGTAGGTGACAAGTGCTCAGGAACTCTGGATCTGCAAACTTTGTTGTAATTCTAGGTTTATTCCAAAATTAAAAGTTTATTTTTAAAAGAAGAGAACAGGATGAACCGGAATGAGCTTGTTTTGCATACAGATGTTAGATTAAGAGGCTATTTTACAATAAAGAAAAGGATCTAATAACTATATTTTCCATGGAAATGTTTCTAGTTGATAATGATTCTCTCACAAATCCAAGGAAGTCACAAGTTAAGTTTCCCTACAACTTGCCAGAAAGGGATGAATAGTAAATACAGGCTCAGGTCCTATACATGGAATAATCTCAATATTTTTAAAATAATCTATGCTTTAAGTAAAGCCATTTAGCCAAGTAAAGTGACATATGTCTTTAATCCCAGGACTCAGTTGTCAGAGGCAGGCAGATGTGAGTTTGAGACTAGTATTGAAATAAATAAGTAAAGCAAGCCATTTAGGGACCCTAGATGTATTAACTCAGTGTCACAAAAGAACATCAGTCCTGCCTCTCCACAAACACGTGACATGGTCTTGTGCCTAACAGAGCTTCGAATATGGGTCCCTCCCTGTCTTATTTGGCCCTCCTCTGTGACCAACACAGCAGCCTCTTTCTTCCAAAAGCATCTAACTGTTTAGGTCTGAGGGTTCTACAACACCAGACAAAGGCCTTGGAAGCCACACTTTGGTCACAAAACGCGTCTCCATAATAATCCCAGCTCTGCTCAGCCAGCCTGGCATCACAGATGGCAGTGCTACCAGCTCTCCTCTCAACAGCGTCAAAACCCATCAACGTGAGGTCTGTGAGGCGCCTACTCCATGGGACCAACATGGTTAAGTGGAAAACTATGATATGGAGGTTAGGAGAAGCCGGAGTTGAGAAGCCTGCTCCCATGGGACTTGCATAGAAAGTCCCTATGGCTGAGTTGTATCATTGAACTATAAATGTAAAAAGACAGTGACAAGAGTCATTAGAGAAAATCACTCCTACAGAAAACCCTCCAAGTCCAGAACTCCCTTTGGTTCCTGATTCCCAGCTCCCAGAAACCTGGCCAAACTGTTCTGATGGCCAGGCCACAGTGTATGATGCAGATCTTTGCCCTGAAGCTACACAGCCCTACACATTAGCAGTACAGGGATCTCGGTATCCACTAGATGCACACATGCCACAAGACTAGACATATTTCACACCTGTATACAATGTTAGGCTTGAAACACTTGCAGTTTGTAATAGTTCTCCTTCACTTTGGGGTACCCAAGGATACAGCTAAGACCCTTCCTGTTTTACTAGATTCTTCTCTTGCTTCCTACAACTGGGTGCATGTGGTTTCTCTTCTGGGCCTCAAGCCCACATTTCAGAGTGTGAGAGTGTGCTTAGGATCAACAATAGCCTTGACAAATGGTCTGTGTGAGTCAGTACAGGCAGCACGAACAGAAGCACAGAAAGTACTCTGAGAGAGGACACTGAAAGTTCAGAGTTTGGGGGCCTCTTTTAGGTAAAGCTTCAGGACTCTCTCTCTCTCTCTCTCTCTCTCTCTCTCTCTCTCTCTCTCTCTCTCTCTCTCTCTCTCTCTCTCTCTNCTCTCTCTCTCTCTCTCTCTGTGTGTGTGTGTGTGTGTGTGTGTGTGTGTGTGTGTGTCCTGAGATACTAAGATATTAACAAGTGCTTTTAACCTCCTAACCCCCTTGCTATTGGGCAAGTTCACACATACATCTTCAATTAAGAAGGGGACAACAAGACTGGTCTCTCTTTTAGGTTAAAGATGAGCAAGGATTTGGGCCAGAGAAGAATGTCCTCGCTAGCTGGCTCTGTAATAACATGAATTCTCTAGAGATGCCCCAGACATTATTTGTCCCAATACATTGGCAAGCCTTCACCTTCCCTTAGCAAGTGTGAAATAAAGTCTCCTTGCAGGTATGGAAGAAATATAGGTTGACTAGATGCCCATATATTTTTCACAGCCAGGACATCTGGAAAGATCAATGCTGTTCATCCCCAGCTCCCTTATCTTATAGAATCTATTCCAGCCTTAGAGAAATCTCCACTGGAAGTTGAAAGTGAAAGGAAAATCTATGTCTTCCTATTTCAACTGCTAACATCATTTATGAGCAAACACTTTTCTGTGGTCTGAACCTGTGACTCCAGCTGCAGCTGTCCTCAAACTTCAGGAAAGCTTGAGGACACAGAGCCCAAGGTCCTAGTGAACAAGAACAGCTAGCCGGAACTTCTGGACAGTCTCCTATTTGCCCATCCTCTGTCTCCCTCCCTCCCTCCCTCCCTGTCTGGGATCAGTCATCTTGGATACACTGTGGCCAGGTAAGGAGCTTTATTTAGAGTTCTTATGTGACTCCTACCCCAGCTCCTTTGGAGGAGAAACAACCCCCTGCAGGCCTCTCCTACTTTCCTTACAAACAGGCTGCCTCTGTCCCTGGGGAAGTGGTCATCCTGACTCCCAGGGCCTTGAGCAGCAGATACTGACTCTGAAAACAGAGGAAGGCCTCCACCAGATACAGCCTACCAATCATAAGCTGGAAAGAGCACATAGCCTTCTTCAGTCTCTTGTGCTAATCTTATTCATGGTTCTCTTGCCTTCTAAAGAACTGATCCAGGCCAGCTAGGACTATGTTCACTGTTTCCTGCAGCTAAAGCCAAAATCCCTGTACTCATTCCTATCTTCTGTCTGAATACCTGGCTCTCCCTTACCATGCCAAGCTGAATGCATCAGCCTCAACAGAAATCCAGAAGGCCTTCCTTTCCACTACTCCTATAATCCGTAGACCAGTGTCCTGGATCTCCTCTGATTTCCATAGCCCAAGTAACTTTCCAGCTAAGACTTTCCAAACGCTTCATGTTTCAGATCCCTTTTCCTATCTCTCTAATTATTCCATTCTCCTCCATAAAGAACCTCCTAATGTTCCTTACCTTTCTATAAAAAAATAGAATACAACACCCATGCCTTTGTGGAAGGCTTGGTCAGCTATGCTTCAGCCCACCTTCTTCACAGGGATTTAAATCTCAGTTGTACATCTGTGCAGGGAAATTCCTGTGTCTCCTGGGTCCCCATGTTTTGCAAGATCTCCAGTGCCACTTCTTTCTGTACTGAGAGAAAAGCATTTGTAAGAGGCATCTGTGGGCTTCTGTTTTCCTGCACCAATGGGACCACTTTGAATTTCAAAGGTGCCAGTAAATATGAATAGTTTGGAGGCTTGAAAGTGCTAGGAGAATCCAGGCTTGAAGGATTTAATCTGTCTCTGTCTGTCTGTCTGTCTGCCTCTCTCTCTCTCTCTCTCTCTCTCTCTCTCTCTCTNTGTCTGTCTGCCTCTCTCTCTCTCTCTCTCTCTCTCTCTCTCTCTCTCTCTCTCTCTCTCTCTCTCTCATCTGTCTCTGTCTCTCTGTCTCTCTCTCTCTCTTTTCATTCATCAGCTTCCCACTCATCCATCAGGGTTATGGCAGCCCTTCAGGAAAATGAAATCCAAATTGTTTTTACAGCTGACTAGAACCAGGGACTTGTTTACATAGCAGCCACTAAAGGCAGGACAGGACAGGTTAGCTCACCTGCTCCCAGGGTTTCTGGGCCAAAGGGTCAGGTGCACTATGACTCAGCCTCCTGTGCCCTCCTAAAGAACACAGGATACACAGCAGACCCAAAGCTTTAAGTGTTTGTGTTCTGCAGGGGACAAGCATCCTCACTGGAAGCCCTACTTGAAATGTGCACCCTTCAAGGTTCTTGGTGTCCTTGCCTTCTGCTAGCTAACCCATCATGTGCCCTGAGTCACTGTTGCTGGAACCCAAGTGTTGGGAGGATGGTTTTTTGCACTGGGTAATGGTTGTCTCTGTATTACTCAAATGCTAATTTCTGGATTGAGTAATGGTGGACTTTAGTATTGTTAATTTAATGAAACATCACCACACTCACATGCACACAAATGCTTTACAGAGATGAAATAGATAATTTAGATTTTATTTTAAATTCACAGATTTGTTCTTGGCTATTATTAGATTCATTGCTTGGAGCTTAGTAACAAAGTTCTGAGATACAGTGATACATCATTTAGCCAAAATATATTTTTCAAAATTTTCATTTGCACTAAAATAATAGTTGGAAAAATATTTTAGAGCTCAGGTTAAAATACTGCGATTGGATCAATCCATGAGTGAGGTAGACAATATTTTTTTGAGCTGAGCCCTTTCTCAATCTTGGCAGGATTTGAAAATTCCTAATTAGCTGAAGTATTCCAAACTGCATGGAGATTATGATTTTTCAAAGAGAGCTCCAAAGGCTTTTTATCATAGGGCCACTGTACAAGAAAGGAACAAAGGGAAGGGAAGATGGCTAAGCTGCTGAACACCAGGCCATCAGAGAGCACAAGAAAGAGCACTTGCCTTAGGGACACCTGCTTTGGGGAGCCATCCAATCAAGACACAGCACCTGAGGAGGATTCTGCTTAGTGATCTGGCAGTGGTTACAACATTCTGTTTGGAAATCTACACTACAGAAATTGTTTCTGATCTAGTGACTCCTGTCTAACAGGGTGTATACAGCAAGTACAGGGGAATTCTGAGAGTTTGACTCCAAACCTAATTGTATGATTGTACTCTGAAGGGATGAGCACAGAAATTTATGAAAAGTACCAAGACCTAACACCCAAACTCTTTGTTCTGTGAATTATTAAACTTGAGTTTAGTAGTAATAGTCTCAATTTTTACACGTCCATAAATCAACATTTATACAATACCAACATAGGCTTTTTGCAAAACTACATTTGTCCACAGACATATTTCTGCCATATTTGCTAATAAAGGAGGTTCTCTAAGATAATATATATTTTTCAAAAAGAAATACAGATAGCTTTTTCTACCCAGACTTCAAAGTAAGAAACGGGTTTATAATAAAAGGCACAGACAGTATATAAATTACCCTAAAATACATGAAATTTACAGTTTTATAACACAAAATTGTATGATTACCAATTTATTCAAAGTATATCCCCAAAGAAAACTCTAAAAATTTAAACTACAGCAAAAGAGAAAACTGCAATAGCAGAAAAAAACTGAACTCATTTTATTCTGGCTGACAAATCTGCCTTAAAAATATTAATCCATTTTGCTTAATTGATTCTGAACCATCTATAAATATGGTCATGGCTTCTGGGGACAATGGAAAAGGCACAGAGGCCCCAGAGAGTCACAAGGCATTCCTGCTCTTATCACCAACTCAGTGTGTGTTGATGAACAAGTCACTTACCACTTACATCTTAAGCTAACGTGTCATGGTCCTTCCAATTCTGAAATACTATAGAGTTGCTCTAAATGTAGTGTCATGCTAATTCTACAGCAGTTCTACAAAGCAGCTTGCTTTATGCCTTCCAGAAATACAGCATACATGTGCAAAGATGACAGTGTGAGGAGTAGTACAGAAAATTACAGACCCATTCCAGAGAAGATAAGCAAACAGTCTCGGATCCAGCTGCAGAAAGAATCTGTAAGAGTTCTCAGTGGATGGAGATGAAAACAGGAGCACTACGTCCCTCACACCACTTCCATGGTAGGGACTGAGTAGCACACTTGCCCCCTTGCACATCTCAATTTGAGACAAGATCTCACTAAGTTACTCAGACTAACCTTTAACTCATCCTGTAGACCATAAAAGCTTTCAATTCATGATTCCCCCTACCTCATCCTCCCTATCAGCTAGGGTTACAATCCTGCATCATGAAATCTGGCTTTCCTGTTAAAAGAGGCCTACATTGAATCTGGGATCTTGCTAGTCTGAGAATAAATTGTCAATTATCTTTGCTGTCTATAGAAAGACATGCTGTGAAGAAAGCGTTCACTGGCATTGTATGATCAGTCCACTTAGAGGTGAAATGCAACCCTCTAAGGAGGTATCATAGTCAGGGTTTCCAAGAAAGAGTTTATTATTCTTATACCCCCACGTCTTTGTTCATCAACAAAGAAAGTCAAGATAGGAACTCACACAGGGAAGAAATGTGGCGGCAGGAACTGATGCAGAAGCCGTGGAGGAGTGCTACTTACTGGCTTGCTACCCACAATGGGCTGGGTTCTTCCCCATGATCACTAATTGAGAAAATGCTTTATAGGTGATCCCATGAAGGCATTTCCTCAGCTGAGGCTCCTTGTTCTCTGATGACTCTAGCTTATGTCAAGCTGACACAAAACCAGCCAGTACAGGAGGTATCTTGTCAGGGGATATTATTCCAATTTTATGCTGCCAACCATCTATCAAGGGTTCAGGGCCCAAGATGAGCCTCAACATGTACCAGAGTGTAGTTATTCAAGAGAAGAATAACAAGGATCCTGCCTCCAGGAATCCAGGGTTGTTTCCATGAAATGATTGACTGAAAAATAAGTTACAGAAGGGATCACACAGTGAGTGCTTAGCTCAGTGATGCACACTGCACATAAAGACATCTGGCCAGTCCTGAGCAAAGCAGATGTGATGGGAGGCAGGAGGAGAAAGCAGTTGGGCACTGCTGTGACAAGGATCACAACTGTTTCTTGCAGGCCCAGCAACTTCACCACTTCATCCACTCAGAATTACTGCCTTCAGATCCAGAGAAATACATATTACGTGCCACCAGCTCCCTCTGAATGTCTTTATGAAAAGCTATTGAAACTTTCCTTTTACTTCCTACAAGGAGTTCAGTTTCTCATATAAGACCTGTTGCTACTCAAGTAACTGAGTAACCCTTGCCATGAACATGATCTTAGGGAAGCTAAATCTCTGGATAGAACCTGGCTCTACATTCCAGATTATAATTACTAACCCAACACAATTTCCCGTGGTATCCATACATATAGATCTGCTTCTTTACCTCAGAATATACAGCTGCAACCGTAAACTCTTTTGTATTTGATGCTTGAATCCTTCATTAAACTGCAAAGTTGTGCTCACTAAGCTATAATCCCAGGCCCTAGTTAAGTAGGCACTCAGCCTTTCATAGTACCTACTCACTTGTGATGGATGACTGAAATAACAACACATGGCAGAGTCAGAGCCCCAAATTCTGTTCTCTTTGGTGCTGCCTCATATGATCTTGAGCAAACACATTAAACCTTCTCTCTCAGTTACTACGTTCAGGAGAGAGCTTTCTACATGCTGCTAAGTGGTTTGTTTTTTGCATTTTTGTTGTTGATTTGTTTGTTTGCTTGTTTCACTTTTATGTTTCCATTGTATCCAACCCAGGAAATACCAAATTCTTAAAGGTCATAGAATGGTCCAAAGGGAAACTAAGAGTGAAGGAGTTTCAAGGGTACACTGATTAGCCTCAGAAAAAAGCAAGAATAGCTCTGAGTTTTGAGAAAAGTGATAACTTCTAAATTGATATGTTCTTCAGGAAAGAGTGGTTAGAAAGAAGTTTCTTATGATAATCCTCCCTTCCTTCCCTGGATCCTATACGTGAGTTTAATACACACAGAGTTTGTAAACTATATTCTCCATCCATCAAATTTTCCTTTTAATGTAGATATACAATTTATTTTTCAGAAAATTAACTAACTGCTTACAAGCTCCTTTGCCTGCTAGATGTGTCTGACCAAAACAGCACATTTTAGTAGTGTTCCTCTGAAAGCATAGCATCTTCCAGTTCTCAGTTAACTTTAGATCTGCAAAGCAATGATAGCTCCAGAACAGGGAGTCAGAGTCCCTGGGCCTTGAGTTAGAGAAAGTTGTAAGCCTGTCATGTGAGTGTTGGCAATTGAACCTGGATCCTCTGGAATCGGATATTAACTGCTGAGCCATCTCTCCAGCTCCTGTACATATACAGCCCAGGCTAGCCTCAAACTCATACTCCTTCTGCCTCTACTTCATCAGCATATGCTATAGGTGTGCACCAGCACAACCAGCTGTAGTTTCTAAATCAGTTTGTTTTAGAGAATGTCTAACTCATATAAATTAATTTGTAAAACTGAAAGCTCAGAAATGGGTCAGGGGAGATGCTTTTAATGGCTGAAGAAAGACATTTTAAAAGGCTCTTCAAATCCCCCCTACCAGTGTAACTACCATCCTCATGTCAGTGCCAGCCCCCTAGAACACCACAAAAAAAACAAAAAACAAAAAAAAAACTGTATACAAGCCCAGTTCCAACTTTGTAATCAAAACTATCATTTGGATATCCTTTCTCCCAGACTCAAGTGAGGCAAATGAGTCCACTTTGGGAGCAAAATTTAAAGGAGCACCATAAAACCTGATAACCAAAATAGTATTTCAATACAACACTTTATGATCAAAAAGCAAAATTCATGAACAAGATATGAAATTTTTAATAAGCAAGGATCTGTATTATTGATTTTTTCTTTTGCCTTAGGCTCTAGTACGGTTCAGCTCAACACTTTCTCACTTCCTTCTGGTATGATGAAAGACACCAAGTGATGCACAGTGGAATGTGCAAAGGAGGCAGAGTTGTGCTTGCTGCCTCACTTGGAGCTAGGGAAGCACCAGGGAGCAAGCGCCCAGGCCCACAACAGATACTTTTCCTCAGGATAAAGAGTGTTGGCTCCTATCCCTGTTTTTTGCTAGGTCTGGTAATTTACAAAGAGAAGACTTTACCTAGCTTACAGTTCTGTAGGTCTAAGAGCTTAAAGTGAAGCTTCTAAAGTGAAGGCTCCATGCAGCTCCATAGGAGAAAGTTGGAAGGGAAGCAGGAGCAGGCTCTTACAGAAGAGCTGTCATGGACACAAATGAAGCAGCAGAAAGCCTATTTATTTTTATTAACAACCTTCTACAGGGTAAGTTACACATCCCAAGAGAACTACATTAATCCCTTTGTGAGTGTAGAATTTCTACAACATAATTGCCTCTTAAAGATCCCAACAACAGGGTCATATTGGAGACTAAGCCTCAACATGAGTTTTGGTGACAACCAAATTCATACCGTAACAGTTCCCAAATCTCGATGGATCACAAGCTATCCTTTTGTCTGTGTTAACTATTATCACTCTGTACACAGAAATGGCAATGCCCCAATATGGTATCCACATTTCTCCAAGAATTCATTACACCTTGCATAGGAAAAGCAGAATCTTCATGGTGAAACAGTGAAACTCCCCCCTTCTAAGCACCCCTGTGGTAATCAAAGCTACAGAAAAAGTACTGGTCGTTGTCTTTTATTCCAAGAGTAAACTCTGTGAGACAGAATGAAAGGAAGGGTGCAGTGAACATTGCTGAGCACTAGCAAAAATAAATGGCTCAAGAGAAGGCTCAGAGCTTCAGTTATTCATTAGCTTACTCCTTAAAGGTCAGTGGGGGAGATGTACATCAGTGCTGTCAATCAGATAGGCTGTACTGGGAGAGTCTGCACTCCCTGCTAAGGTAGCAGGCAAAGAAGAAATAATTCCGTAATCAACAAATTGGAGAGTATTCCCGGAATTGAAATTAATCTGTTTTTAAAGTAAATAATGAAAGGGAGTCCCTCCTGAATGGAGTGCCTGTATTGTACAGCAGCTGTAGCCAAACTAGATACTTCAAGCCTTAAAATGATGTGAGAGAAGGCAGGGCTGATATCAAGTATGAAGCAGGCAATGAATGCTCCTGGTGCTTCACCGTTACTGTTTCCCAAGGGCAACCTCAATATCCATCCTGTGAAACTGAAGGCTTAGTTTAGTAATAACATCTCACCATTATTTTTCTAACCTATTACATTAATAATAAAATTAAGGAGTATTTCAAGATAAAATATCAAGAATTTTAACAGTGGGTGGGTTGTCTATGGATGGAGATCCTGAAAAACACTGTAGGAACTTTGTTATTCTTATCCAGCCAAGTATCTTCGATGTATAAGACACATGCACTGTGCTGGCATTCAATAAATAGTTGCATGAATAAAACTTAAGGTAAGGAGAACTATTAAACTTTTGCCAGTGCTGAATCATAATCAGGGGGCAGGTTGTCAGGAGCCCCAAGTCCTGCAGGTCCTGTGTTGCAAGCAATTGCCCAATAGAAAACAAGAATGTGGGCTGAACTAACAATATAAAATCAGGGCCTCTGCCTCAGTAGGAGACAGAAAACCTGAATAGTCAGTTCTATCCCTGAAAAGAGAGGCCTCTGAGATTATAAATAAGAAATCAATGGGGGCCTGGGGGAGCAGAGAAGGGTGAAAAGATAGGTGACCAGAACTAATCAGAATCTTCAAAGGGTCCACCGAGAAATGGCTCATAACAAACAGTGAAATTGTAGATAGAGTGAAGCAAAATACAATGAGGTTATTTCCTTTTCCTCTCGATGTCTAGATTCGCTAATGGAAGTGCTGGTTATTACCAGACTCTGTTAAAGAACGCAGTTCTAATCTCTTCCCTATCCGGAGACTGAAAATAAACAGACTGGGCAACGTTAAACACTCTTTAAGGACAGACGTCCAGAGAGCTAAGATGCACGGAGCCCAGAGAGCGAAGTTCACATGGCCAGCCTACTGACAACATTCCGGAAAAGGGCCCTAGGGCTCCGTGCCCGTTAGGCGGTGCTCACCTAGAGCCAAGCCAAACCCAAAGGTTTGCAAACGGACTCTGAGCAGAGCAGATCTGGAGCTGGCTAACCCAAGGGACCCTGAGCCCACACTGAACGAACCAATGGCCGTAGAGATAAGGCGGGCCGTCGGGGCGCCGGGCCAATGGGAGTGCGGCAGAGCTGCTGGGTGCGCCCCTGCCTCCTCGCTCCCGACCGGTTCGTAGCCCAACCCGGGCCGATGTTGGAGCTACCCGGAGCCCGGGCGTGCGCCGGGGCGCTCGCGGGCGCTCTCCTGCTGCTGCTCTTCTTGCTGGTGGTCCGCCAGCTGCTGAGGCAGAGGCGACCGGCGGGCTTCCCCCCGGGTCCTCCGCGGCTGCCATTTATCGGCAACATCTGCTCCCTGGCCTTGTCGGCCGATCTTCCCCACGTCTACATGAGGAAGCAGAGCCGGGTGTATGGCGAGGTAGGCCTCGACGCGGACCTTCCTCTCCTCAGAAGCAGCAGCCAGGGACCACTCAAGCGAAGCCGGCTTCGAGGGCCGCGCCTCCAACAGGAAGCCGCCTCACCAATACCACGCCAGAGGCTCTTGGGCTTGAGTTTCCCGCCCACAGACCAGCATGTGCTTCTGCGCTTGCGCTGTGTGGCCTGTCATCTCTGGAGAGGCCAGCCCATAAGCTGCCAGTGACAGAAACTTCTCTTGGCCCTGTGGGCCCCCGAGCTTGAGGAAAAATCAATATGCAGTGAGTTTCTAGGACAGTTAGTGGTCAGTATTGTAGGCTGCTGATTAAACCGTTTTTTAAAAGATTTAATGCTAAAAATTAAAATTGCCCTTTAATTTTCTGAACTCTCAATTTTCCTCATCAGAGTAATTAGAACGATACCCAAAAGCAGTAAGAAGCTACCCAACTGTATTGTCTATTATATATGATGTTGGTTACTATGTGTGAAAAATATCTTCATTTAGTAGTGTTAGAAGTTGACCATAGGGTTTGGCAAGATAAATATTCTACCACTGAAACACACAGCCAGTATAATAGAAATGTATTATGCCTCCAAATTTAAAATTATCTTTAAACTAGTTGATTTGAAATGGTTTCTCATTGAATAGGAAATTAAAATTTTTTACATAAATATTTGAACTGAAAGGAATTATTTACTATGAATATTCAAATAGAACAAGTAATGTAAGTCTGTTCCTTAAGCTAAAATTAAAATGTAAGTGTTTGGAAAGCTGTCATTAAGGAATAGGTTGATTGAATTCAATTGATTAGAATTTGGTATAAATAATTTTGTTTCTGGTACACTGAGGAAACTATGCATTGTTCACAATGATGACCATTTACTGCACATCAGATAAGCCTGACCTGTGCTTCAAAGTTGCAAGGAGCAAAACTGAAAAGGATATATTTATTTCCTTTGTGAACATTGTATTGCAAGTCTTAGTAACCACCAAACATTAACTCTTTATAAACTACTGCTGCATTTGATCTTTATTCTAGCTATAAAGCAACCCTGAAGATTTTCCATTATCTTAGAGATATTTTCCAATTCTTGACAGTTGTTTCAAAATTAGTATAAATTGTTAAAATACGAACCATTTTTTTGTAGTCTAGAAGGAGACTGTTATTTCCTGTACATCAGAAAGGTTATAGGAAGCAGTTCATAGAAGTTTTTTTCTTTTTTTTTTTTTTTGACTTTTTTCTCTTTTCCTTTTTTAAAATTAGTATCATTCCATTAGTTTACATCTCAAATAATATCCCACTTTCCAGTTACCCCCTCCACCAACTCCTCGTCCCATGTTATCCCATTCCTGGTTATCCCACTGCCACCCCACCCCCACATCTGACCTCCCCACTCCCTTTTGCATGTGTGAGAGTGCTCTCCCACCCACCCACACTTTACTGCCCCAATGCTCCAGCATCCCCCAACTCTGGGACGTCAAACCTCCCTGGGACCAAGGGCCTCCCTTCCTATTGCTGTTGGGCAAGGCCATCTTCTGCTACAAATGTATCTGAAGCCATGGATCCCTCCAGGTACACTCCTTAGTTGGAGGTCTAGACTCTGGGAGAACTGGGTGGTCAGGCCAGCCTATGTTGTTCTTGAATGCGGTTGCAATCCTGCAATCCCCCTCAGCTCCTCCAGTCCTTCTGCCAGCTCCCCCACCAGGTTCCCTGAGTTCAGTCTGATGGTTGGCTCAAAGCATCCACATCTGCATTGGTCAGTTGCTGGCCGGACCTCCCCAAGAACTGCCACACTTAGTTTCTTTCCTCAAGTGCCTCTTGACCACAGCAACAGTATTGGGGTTGGTATCTGCAGACTTGATGTATCCCCAGGTGGGGCCATTCCCCAGTTAGCCCTTTTTTCAGTCTCTGTTCCGTTTTTTTGTCCCTGCTTTGGACAGGAACATTTCAGTGTTAAACTTTGAGATAGGTGGGTGGCCCCATCCCTCAACCAGGGGCTGTGCATATCTACTGGAGGTGGTCTCCACAGGTTCTATCTCCCCCTTCTCTGTGCTTTATGGCTGAAGTCAATCCTGCTGGGTCCTGGGAGCTTCCAGTGACTGTCCCCAGTTCCTCATCCACCTATTTTTATTCAAATCCTGATCCTTTGTACCTCTCTCATGTCTCCTCTAGATTCTGATACTGTCTGTAATTCTGATACCTATTTCCTCCTCCTCCTTTCTCCCTCACTTGTCCCCCTCTCTTTCCATCTCCCACAGTCCTCCTGTTCCCCTCTCAATGCAGGACTGGAGCATCCACCCATTGGTCTTCCTTCCTTCTAAGCTCCATATGGTCTGTAGGTTGTATCACAGGCATTGTGAGATTTTGGGTTAGTATCTATTTATTAGTGAGTACATACCATGTGTGTTCTTTTGTGACTGGGTTACCTCACTCAGGATATTTTCTAGTTCCATCCATTTGCCTGTGAATTGCATGAAGTCATTGTTTTTAATAGCTGAGTAGTACTCCATTGTGTAAATGTACCACATTGTCTCTAGAGTCTGCCTTCTTGAGTTCTTTGTATATTTTGGATATTAGCCCTCTATTGGATGTAGGATTAGTAAAGATCTTTTCCCAAACTGTGGGTTGCCATTTTGTCCTATTGACAGTGTCCCTTACTTTACAGAAGCTTTGCAATTTTATGAAGTCCCACTTGTTGATTGTTGATCTTAGAGCATAAGCCATTGGTGTTCTGTTCGAAAGTTTTTCCCCTGTGCCCAAGTATTCAAGGCTCTTCCCCACTTTCTCTTCTATTTAGATTCTGTGAATCTGGTTTTATGTGGAGGTCTTTGATCCACTTGGACTTGAGCTTTGTGCAAGGAGATAGGTATGGATCAATTTGCATTCTTCTACATGCAGACCACCAGTTGAACCAGCAGCACCATTTATTGAAAATGCTGTCTTTTTTCCACTAGATAGTTTTAGCTTCTTTGTCAAAGATCAAGTAACCATAGATGTTTGTGTTCATTTCTGGGTCTCCAGTTCTATTCCATTGATCTACTTGCCTGTTTCTGTACCAATACCATGTAGTTTTTATCACTATTGCTCTATAGTTTAGCTTGAGGTCAGGATGTTGATTACCCAAGAAATTTTTTGGGTTTTGGTGTTTGTTTTTAATTGTTGAGAATAGTTTTCACTATCCTGGGTTTTTGTTTGTTTGTTTGTTTGTTTTATTATTCCAAATGAATTTGAGAATTGCTCTTTCTAAGTCTGAAGAATTGAGTTGGAATTCTGATGGAGATTACATTGATCAGTAGATTGCTTTTGGTAAGATGGCCACTTTTACTATATTAATCCTGCCAATCCATGAGCACTGGCGATCTTTCCATCTTCTGAGGTCATCTTCAATTTCTTTCTCTAGAGACTTGAAGTTCTTGTCATACAGATCTTTCACTTGGCTTGGGATTGGGTCCAATGCCTGGTCTCTGCTCCCAAACGGCATAGATGGGAAACAGAAGGTGCTGGGGTCTCTGGCTGGGTGAGAAATTTGCTTCCCCAGTAGGGTAGGTCTTAGAACAGGGTTTAAGGTCCCACCTGTGAAGCTGGATGTGTCTGAATATCTGGGGGAGGTGGGGGGAGTCAAGCTACAATTGAAGTGTGTGCTGTGTGGGATTGGATCCAACTCCAGGTCTCTCTGCTCCTGGCCCACACAGGTGGGAACCAGAAGGCACTTGGGTCTCTGTCTGGGCAAAGAATCTGCTTCCTCCCAGGAGTTATTTTTCTTTTATCTCCCTTTTTAATTTGAGACGTGTAGTCAAATAAAAAGTAAATAAATCTGAACTCTAAAATAACTTCTACTTTTGAGCACTCTGAGTTTAATTCTTTATAATTTTCTAAAGGAAAACAGCAGTGCCCACGATTCATATTCATTTTAAGCAATCTTATATAGAAATGTGCAGCAGCATAAATTGCCATTTCCTTGGCGAATCATTCTTGATTGTTTTAGCTTCTGCTATGATTAGATTCTTAATGTAGATTTTGAGCAGCATTCCATAGCAAGCAAAGTTGATATAAGTGGATTTGTCAGACTTTTTCAGGCAATACGCTTAAAGGCAATAAAGATAATTATTTTGCATTACAGCAAACAGAATTGACAGTTTATTCATTTATCTTATGGCAAACTTTTATTGAGAACTTATTCAAGGCACTGAGTGGGGTTCTGTAGAGAATTTAAGAATGAAAAAAGGTCTTTTTAAAGCTATTTATAATTTAGAAGCCAGGCAGATGAAAATGTTTCAGGTTCAAACTAGTATCAAGTTAATGTCATGGAAGGTTATATATAAGCTGTGATGGGCTCAGAGTAAAGGGAATAAAAATGTATATATTAAAAAATACTACATAGAATAAGGCCTCTAAAGACTTGATACAGTTTGGATAGTATGATAATCACGGAAGGCATTCCAGATGAGAAAACATGACCAAAAGGTTAAAAATATAACAGTCACTTATCAGCAGTAACACTATGTACATTTGTTTGTTGTTAGTACTAAGCCAATGGTGTTGTAATAATATTCTTAAATATATTTCTGCCAAAATTTGTTAATTCAGCACAATGCATCAATTGTTATATGCCATGAACTTTCATGTGTGCTGACAATATAATAGTGAACAAAATAGAGATCTCTGTCTAAGGTAGCATACATTTTATTTGTGGAAAGACAGATAAAATAAGTTTAAGTAAATTATATATTAGAGTTGTATGGGGTACAACAGAAGCTAAACTTGAGTTTACAGTGGCTCCTTACTGTATACCAACTAGGAAGCATAGACAACTTGGGCTAGGGCCAGGAGATGACCCTCATAGCCACAATCCAGGAACACACTACCTCCAATTAGCACTCACTTCCTAACAGTTCTATTATCTCAGAAAACAGTGCTGGCATATGAGGACAAAGTGTTCAACCACAAGTCTGTTGGGGGAACATTTCACATTGAAGCAGGACCTGAATACCTTGAAGGAAAAATAGTGTGGTTGTTAACATAGTGAAAAATTCTCCTCAGAGCTAGTTTGGATGGAGAAGTTATGCAGAGACCACGCAGCAACTTCTAGAAGGCACAATGTTTGATGTATTTCTGTTTACATCTCTGCTATGGTTATCTCATAATAGACACTTAAAAACTGTTCAGCAAATCAAAGATTGAATATGCCTAATATTGGACCCTTCCATAGATCAAAAGAGTTTAACAGTAAGTTTTCACAGTTTTATTGATGATACCTTCCTGAAAATTCTTGTGTATAATATACAATTAGATTGAGTAAAATTTCTCCAGATTCTACTCTTAAGAAATGACTATCTCAATTTCTTGAGTAAAGATTATATAATACCTTTCTATAGTGATGAGTTAATTTTTTAATAATCTCTAGTAACAACAATGTGAAAGTTTTCTTTGAAATATATCCTCCCTCTGTTGTGCCTTTATACTAACATAATTTTCATTATTATTATTATTATTATTATTATTATTATTATTATTATTATTGGATATTTTATTTATTTACATTTCAAATGTTATCCCCTTTCCATGTGTCTCCTCTAGAAACCCCTTATCCCATCCTCCCTCACCCTGCTTCTATGAGGGTGTTCACCCACCCACCTGTTCACTCCTGTCCTGCCATTCCCCTATACTGGGGCATCCAGCTTTCACAGGACCAAGGGCCTATCCTCCTGTTGATGCCTGACAAGGCCATCCTCTGCTACATATGTGGCTGGACCCATGGGTACCTCCATGTGTACTCTTTGGTTGGTGGTTTAGAACCCTGGGACCTCTGGGGAACAGGGGGCCTGCTTGGTTGATATTGTTATTCTTCCTATGAGTTGCAAACCCGTTCAGCTCCTTAGGTGCTTTCTCTAACTTCTCCATTGGGGACCCTGTGCTCAGTCCAATGGTTAGCTGTGAGCACTTTTATTTGTCAAGCTCTGGCAGAGCCTCTCAGAAGAAGGTTATATCAGACTCCTGTCAGCAAGCTTGGCATCCACAATAGAGTCTGGGTTTGGTGTCTGTATATAGGATGGATCCCCAGATGGGAAAGTTTCTGAATGGTCTTTCCTTCAGTCTCTGCTCCACACTCTGTCTCCTATTTCCTCCCATGAGTATTTTGTTCCCCCTTCTAAGAAGGACTGGAGCATCCACACTTTGGTGTTCCATCTTCTTGAGCTTCATGTGGTCTGTGAATTGTATCTTGGGTATTTCAAGCTTTAGGGCTAATATCCACTTATCAATAGTGCATACCATGCACTCAGGATGATATTTTCTAGTTTCATCCCTTTGCCTAAGAATTTCATGAATTCATTGTTTTTAATAGCTGAGTAGTACTCCATTCTATAAATGTACCACATTTTCTGTATCCATTCTACTGGTGGGAGACATCTGGGTTGTTTCTAGCTTCTGGCTATTATAAATAAGGCTGCTATGAACATAGTGGAGCATGTGTCCTTGTTATATGTTAGAGCATCTTTTGGGTATATGGCCAGGAGTGGTATAGGTGGGTCCTCAGGTAATACTATGTGCAGTTTTCTGAGGAACCACCAGACTGATTTCTAGAGTGGTTGTACCAGCTTGCATTCCTGCCAACATGAAGGAGTATTCCTTTTTCTCCACATCCTCGCCAGGATCTGCTGTCACCCAAGTTTTTGACCTTAGCCATTTTGACTGCTGTGGGGTGGAATCTCAGGGTTTTGATTTGCATTTTCCTGATGACTAAGGATGTTGAACATTTCTGTAGGTGCTTCTCAGCCATTCGATATTCCTCAGTTGAGGATTCTTTGTTTAGCTCTGTACTCCATTTTTAATAGGGTTATTTGATTCTCTGGAGTCTAACTTCTTGAGTTCTTTGTATATTTTGGATATTAGCCCTCTATTGGATGTAGGATTGATAAAGATCTTTTCTCAATCTGTTGGTTGCCATTTTGTCCTATTGGCAGTGTCCTTTGCCTTATAGAAGCTTTGCAATTTTATGAGGTCCCATTTGTCGATTATTGATCTTAGAGCATAAGCCACTGGTGTTCTGTTCAGGAAAATTTTCCCTGAACCCATGTGTTGGAGGCTTTCCCCCACTGTCTCTGCTATTAGTTTCAGTATATTTGGTTTTATGTGGAAGTCCTTGATCCACTTGGACTTGAGCTTTGTACAAGGAGATAATAATGGATCAATTTGCATTCTTCTACATGCTGAC
>NC_034590.1:84288950-84326867 GCF_900095145.1 Mus pahari | reverse complement strand
ATGATTGTTTTCATGTGTTCTTGGATTTGGTTTGCGAGAATTTTATTGAGTATTNTTGCATCGATATTCACAAGTGAAATTGATCTGAAGTCCTATTTCTTTGTTGGGTCTTTGTGTGGTTTAGATATAAGCATAATTGTGACTTCATAGAACGAATTGGGCAGTGTTCTTCTGTTTCTATTTTATGGAATAGTTTGAAGAGTATTGGTTTTAGGTCTCCTTTGAAGGTCTGATTGAATACTGCACTAAAACCATCTGGTACTGGACTTTTTTTCAATAACTGCTGCTATTTCTTTAGGAATTATGGGACTGTTTAGATGATTTATCTGATCCTGATTTATCTTTGGTACCTGATATCTGTCTAGAAAATTGTCCATGTCATCCAGATTTTTCAGTTCTGTTGAGTATAGGCTTTTGAACTAGGTGATAATGAGTTTTTAAATTTTCTAAGTTTCTGTTATGTCTCCCTTTTCATTTCTGATTATGTTAATTTGGATACTGTTTCTGTGCCCTCTGGTTAGTCTGGCTAAGGGTTTATCTATCTTGTTGATTTTCTCAAAGAACCCAGCTCCTGGTTTTGTTGATTCTTTGTATAGTTCTTTTTTGTTTCTACTTGGATGATTCCAGCCCTGAATGATTATTTCCTGACCTCTATTCCTCTTAGGTGTATTTGCTTCTTTTTGCTCTAGATCTTTCAGGTGTACTGTCAAGCTGCTGGTGATTGCTCTCTTCACTTTCTTCTTGGAGGCACTCAGAGCTATGAGTTTTCCTCTTAGGACTGCTTTCATTGTATCCCATAAGTTTGGGTATGTTGTGCCTTCATTTTCATTAAATTCTAAAAAGTCTTTAATTTCTTTCTTTATTTCTTCTTTAACCAAGTTATCATTGAGTAGATCGTTGTTCAGCTTCCATGTATATGTGGGCTTTCTGTTGTTTTTGTTGTTATTGAAGACCAGCCTTAGTCCATGACCTGATAGGATACATAGGATTATTTCAATCTTCTTGTATCTGTTGAGGCCTGTTTTGTTACCAATTATGTGGTTAATTTTGGAGAAGATACCATGAGGTGCTGAGAAGAAGGTATATTGTTTTGTTTTAGGATGAAATGTTCTATAGATATCTGTTAAATCCATTTGGTCCATGACTTCTGTTAGTTTTACTGTGTTTCTGTTTCCATGATCTGTTAATTGATGAGAGTGGGATATTGAAGTCTCCCACTATTATTGTGTGAGGTTCAATGTGTGCTTTGAACTTTAGTAAAGTTTCTTTTATGAATGTGGGTGCCCTTGCATTTGGAGCATAGATGTTCAGAATTGAGAGTTCATCTTGGTAGATTTTTCCTTTGATGTGTATGAAGTGTTCTTCTTTATCTTTTTTGTTAACTTTTGGTTGAAAGTCAATTTTATTCAATATTAGAATGGCTACTCCAGCTTGTTTCTTGGAACCATTTGCTTGGATTTTTTTTCCAGCCTTTTACTCTGAGGTAGTGTCTGCCTTTGTCACTGAGAGGCGTGTTTCCTGTATGCAGCAAAATACTGGGTCCAGTTTACATATCCAGTCTGTTTATGTCTTTTTATTGGGGAATTGAGTCCATTGATATTAAAAGATATTAAGGAATAGCGATTGTTACTTCCTGTTATTTTTGTTGTTAGAGGTAGAATTACATTTTGTGTGACTATCTTCTTTTGGGTTTGTTGAAAGATTACTTTCTTGCTTTTTCTAGGGTGTAGTTTCATTACCTGTGTTGGAATTTTCCATCTATTATCCTTTGCAGGGCTGGATTTGTGGAAAGATATTGTGTAAATTTGTTTTTGTCATGGAATATATTGGTTTCTCCATCTATGGTAATTAAGAGTTTTGCTGGGTATAATGGTAGCCTGGGCCAGCATTTGTGTTCTCTTAGGGTCTGTATTAGTCAGGGTTCTCTAGAGTCACAGAACTTGCAGATAGTCTCTATATAGTAAAGGAATTTATTGATGACTTACAGTCTACTGTCCAAATCCCAACAATGGTTCAGTAGTAGCTGTGAATAGAAGTCCAAGGATCTAGCAGTTGCTGAGTCCCACACCGCAAGAAGGCGAGAGAGCGAGAGCCCGACTCCCTTCTTCCAATGTCCTTATATGGTCCCCAGCAGAAGGTGTAGCCCAGATTAAAGGTGTGTGCCACCACACACCTTTAATCACCACTGTGATTCAAGATCTCCATACCAAGATCCAGATCAGAAACTTCTATCTCCCAGCTTCCAAATTAGGTTCACTGGTGAGCCTTCCAATTCTGGATTGTAGTTCATTTCAAATATAGTCAAGTTGACAACCAGGAATAGCCACTACAGGGTCTGTATGACATCTGTCCAGGATCTTCTGGCTTTCATCATCTCTGATGAGAAGTCTGGTGTAATTCTNATAGGTCTGCCTTTATATGTTACTTGACCCCTTTACTTTACTGCTTTTACCATTGTTTGTTTTGTGCATTTGGTGTTTTCTTCTATAATTTTGTTGAAGATATTTACTGGCCCTTTAAGTTGGGAATCTTGATTCTATTCTATACCTATTATCATTAGATTTGGTCTTTTCATTGCATCCTGGATTTCCTGGATGTTTTGGGTTAGGAGATTTTTGCATTTTGCATTTTCTTTGACTGTTGTGTCCATGTTTTCTATGGTATCTCCTGCACCTGAGATTCTCTCTTCTATCTCTTGTATTCTGTTGGTGATGCTTGCATCTATGACTCCTGATCTCTTTCCTAGGTTTTCTATCTCCAGGGTTGTCTGTCTCCCTTTGTGACTTCTTTATTATTCCTATTTCCATTTTTAGATCCTGGATGGTTTTGTTCAATTCCTTCACCTATTTGGTTGTGTTTTCCTGTAAATCTTTAAAGGATTTTTATGTTTCCTCTTTAAGGGCTTCTACTTGTTTACCTGTGTTCTCCTGTATTTCTTTAAGGGAATTATTTATGTCCTTAAAGTCCTTTATCATCATCATGAGATGTGATTTTTAAATCCAAATCCTGCTTTTCTGGTGTGTTGGGGTATCCAGGACTTGCTGTAGTGGGAGAACTGGGTTCTGATGATGGCAAGTAGTCTTGACTTCTGTCACTTAGGTTCTTGTTCTTGCCTCTCACCATCTCGTTATCTCTGGTGTTAGTTGGTCTTGCTGTCTCTGACTTGAGCCTGTTCCTCCTGTGAGCCTGTGAACCTAGGAGTGATAGCTCTCCTGGGAGACCAGCTCTCTCCAGATGGGATTTGGGTATGGAGAGCTGTGCCACAGTGTTAACTCTGGGGCACAGATACTGGAAGGATCCTGTACTTTTCAACAAGAAGGTCCTACACCATTCTTGCAAAATGATTTAGGTTTTTTTCTGCATTGGTACCATTTCTTATAAATTTCACTGAATTCATTTCTGGTGAAAGACTTTTCCTTAAACATCAGTAATAATTCTTTGTGAACTAAAAGATCTCTCATTGGCTTATCTGGTAGCAATTCCCTTTGTGCTAAAAATGCCTCCAGGGCCTCCGAGAACTAATGTTACTGTAAAAATATACACTTTCCTCAAGATTCTAAATGTATATACTTCTCTGTTCCAGGGTCCACCCTTGTGCTAATGACTCTGGTGGGACTGATTGTATTTCCTCTTGGTATCTATCACTTTTGCTGACCTATTCCTGAAGAACTTTTGTTATTAGCTAAGACTTCCTGTTTTCTTATGAAGCAAAATGTACCATGATTAAATCTGCCTTAGTTGTTTGAACAAAGATAAGGCTCATCCCAGTATTTTATCTGTAAGAAGCTCAATTCCTAAGAGGTTAGTGATAAGGATTTGGGGGGGCTTTTCATGGCTTATTAGGCCTTTACAGGAGCTTAGCTAAAATACAGTTCAAGAGGAGTGACTTTGTAAGTGAACCTGAGGTGACCATATGGTGTCTTGGCTAGTTTTATTGTTAACTTGACTCAACCTAGAGACACCTGGGAAAAGGGAACCTCAATTGAAGAATTGTCTCAATCAGTTTATTCCAGAATATCAAAAGAGATCGTTTTGATTGAGGATTGATGGGGGAGGGCTCAGTGGCTAGGGCACAATCCCTAGTGTACTGCTTGATTTGAGGTCAGCTTGACACATTCATTTCGGAAGAGGGAACCTCAATAGAGAAAAAGTCCCTGCCAGATTGGCCTGTGGGCAAGCCTTTGGTACATTTTCTTGATTAATGACTGATGTGAGAGGACTGAGATCACTGTGGGCAGTGCCAACCCGGGACTGGTGGTCCTGGGTGTTATAAGAATACAGGTAGAACAAGCCAAGAAGACCAAACCAGTAAGCAACAGTCCCCCATAACCTCTGCATCAGTTCCTGCCTGTAAGATCCTTCTTTGCTGGCATTCCTGCTCTGATTTTCTTTAATGATGTATTGAGGTATGGAAGTGAAACAGCAAATGAACTCTTTTCTCTCCAAGTTGCTTTTAGTTATGGTGTTTTATCACAGAAATAGAAACCCATCTAAGAAATCTGGAATGTGTGTGTGTCCTGTAAAACAAAGCAAGAGATAGAGCCGGAGACTGAGCCAATAAGCAGAATTCCTCCATGGTTACTGTTTCCAGATTTCTGCCCTGACTTCCATTTTGATTGACTGTGATCTGGAAGTATAAGTGAAATATACCATTTACTCCCCTAAGTTGTTTTTGGTCATGGTGTTTATCACAGCAAAAAAACATCAAACTTGAACATGTGACAAACTGCTCCAGTGAGGATTGTTCTACTTTATTTTTCCCTTGGCTAAATGATATCTACTTATGTATACATGTTGAATATCATACCTCTAAAGTTAGACTCCCTTAGAACTTGGTATTTAGAAAGGCGATTACAATTGATATATGCTTAAACTTCAAAGCTGTCTTTTGGATTTCTCAATCCTCTCCCCTCACTTCAAGCTGGTATAATAATAGATAGATGGTGTTAGTCATTCATTTGTCTTGGAAGTAAAATGAGATTTCTACATAATGAATATTTTGAGATGGGATGAATCCTAATAGAGTATCTAAATCAAATATATTTTCTGGGGCAATACTAATATCCAGAAAGTTTATTTTGTCTATCACATTAAAGCTATTTAATGGCAAGCCTTAACGTAGAATACAGGCCTCCTATGTCCAGTACTCTTTTCAACATACCTTATATGATGATTCAAGGCATGGAGTATTATAATTAATCATGATGTCTAAACATTGTCAAGTAACAAATCCTTATGTTTTTAGAGAAGTAGCAAATATTAAAAGGGATAGGGTCACATGTGGATTCTATCATGGTTTCTCTGTACATTTTGCTATTTGAATGTTGTTTTTCTTCTCAAAGATTTTCAGTTTAGATCTTGGAGGCATATCAACTGTGGTTCTAAATGGCTATGATATAATAAAGGAATGCCTTGTTCATCAAAGTGAAATTTTTGCAGATAGACCTTGCCTTCCTTTGTTCATGAAGATGACAAAAATGGGAGGTATGTTTATTTTCAACTATTCAGTGAGGCTATTTTAGGTCACATTCCTTATTTAAAATAATCTTAGTATAGACAGATGATTGTTTTGTACTTTGTGAAACCTGGTTTTAAGGAGCCATCAGACTGCATTCAATAATGTTTTAGACTATTGCATGCTAGTTTTATTGCTATTCAATTCTAAGAAATGTAAGTAATTTTTCAAGAATTAGTGCTTGATATGTACTCAAACAGTTTAGGGGTACACACACACACACACATACACACACCGTGAATCAGAAGTTTTCCTTTTGATGACAATCTTGAGTACTTAATGACTGACTAGCATGTCCAGTCTTATAGAAACTGAAGCACACTTTCTTAGCTACTCATCACTATGCTGTATAAATGGTAATCTGTAAGTTTATATAAAGGATGGGCATTCTATAGGGTTTAATAATGATCAGGTTTTTATGACTATATATTCTACAAGGGAGAAATGCAAAAGTTGACAAAATCAAGGAGAAAGCAGCAGCAGTAAACTATTTCAAAGTAGAATATTGACATCAGATAGAACTGCAGTCTGATTTTATTTTTAACTAATGGTGTTCTGAATTCTTTAATGGACCGCCACACTTACTTTCAAAGAAGAACTTAGTATCTTGTTTAAATAATCTAAACAGCAGGTAATAATAACATTAGCAAAATTTGAATTCATGTTTTTTTAATTACATGAACATTTCTACTACTTTGACAATTAAGGCTGCAGAGTTAATATAAAGGATGGGCATTCTATAGGGTTTAATAATGATCAGATTTTTATGACTATATATTCAACAAGGGAGAAATGCTAAATTAAGGCTACCCTTAATTTTGGCATTGTTCGATATCATATGCCTTTAACAGAAAAAAACGTGAACTGTAAAAATCTAGTTTCTTTCAGACGACAACTTCTGGTTTGGGAACATATGCTTAATCCAAAATTAAATTTTTCCATAGAACATAAAGCCATTTGTCTTTTATAACTTATGTCTAAAAAAGCTGAGTGATAGATTTATGAAAGCCATAGTTCATCTGTGTTCAATTACATAAGACTGGACAGTTTATTGTGGTAAAAGAATGAGAATTATAGGTCTTTTCTGCTAGTCCTTTCTTGTGGAATAGAGACCCACTTTATCTAATGTCCTGTGGATTTTGAGTACCACCAACTAGGACCCAATCATGTACTTAGATAATTAGGGGGTAAAATCACTGAATACCCATCTTTGAATTTTTCCTTTCTGTTTTTTTATTCCACAGCATTTAAGGTACAGAGAAGTATGGATTACACAATATTTTTAATACGTTTCTTTTAGGCTTACTCAATTCCAGATATGGCAGAGGATGGATTGATCACAGAAGACTGGCGGTTAACAGCTTTCATTATTTTGGAAGTGGCCAAAAATCTTTTGAATCTAAAATCTTAGAAGAAACTTGGTCTTTAATTGATGCTATTGAAACATACAAAGGTGAACCTTTTGACCTCAAGCAACTGATAACAAATGCTGTTTCAAACATAACTAACCTTATCCTTTTTGGAGAACGATTCACTTATGAAGACACTGATTTTCAGCACATGATTGAGTTATTTAGTGAGAATGTGGAACTAGCTGCCAGTGCTCCAGTCTTCCTTTATAATGCGTTTCCATGGATTGGCATCTTACCTTTTGGGAAACATCAAAGACTATTTAGAAATGCAGATGTGGTCTATGATTTCCTCTCCAGACTTATTGAAAAGGCTGCAGTCAATAGAAAGCCTCATTTACCTCACCATTTTGTTGATGCCTATTTAGATGAGATGGATCAAGGTCAAAATGATCCTTTATCTACATTTTCCAAAGAGAATCTAATTTTTTCAGTGGGTGAACTCATCATTGCTGGAACTGAAACTACAACCAATGTGCTCCGCTGGGCAATTCTTTTCATGGCCCTTTATCCTAATATTCAAGGTAAGGATACCCTTGACCTCCTGGTCTCTTCTTAAATATAGGGCTCATGTGTACTCTAGAGTCTTTGGCCATGTATAAAGCAGTTTTAGGAACTCCAACTGTGCTAATCAGGAAGGAAAATATTTTAGAATTAGAATTTTTAAATCTAATATTTTAATGCAGATTTAAGGAAGAAGGAAGGAAGGAAGAAATAAAGGAAATAAAATCATCTGAAGGGTAGTATCTTTATAGAATGACAGTATCTTTAAAAAACTTAAAAATGGATCTTAATATTCATATTTTATAAAAAATAACAGGTTGAGTATGTGGAAGCTGCAAAGCTGAAATGTAGACACTGTTTTTTCTTTTTTAGGTCTAATGTTTCATTATTTTACTTGCTGATAATAACACTACTCTGATTCTAGGCTGATCATACATTTATTCATAATCCTTTTTTGACCTTACCCAGAGTGTTGGTTATTACTAAGATATGGGGGGTTTATAATTAATTCATGTAAGTACCAGATGATGAAAAATTCAAATCTAGATAAACCCATATTCTATTGATTTATTATGGCTTATCATTTGTTTTACCCCAAAGAGAAATAAGTTTACATATAATTTAACTAATTACATAATAAATTTAACATGTTTCTCTAACAGGACAAGTTCATAAAGAGATTGATTTAATTATGGGCCAAAACAGGAAACCATCTTGGGAATACAAATGCAAAATGCCTTATACTGAAGCAGTTTTACATGAAGTTTTAAGATTCTGTAATATAGTTCCACTGGGGATTTTCCATGCAACTTCTGAAGATGCAGTTGTACGTGGCTATTCCATTCCTAAAGGCACAACAGTCATTACCAATCTTTATTCTGTTCACTTTGATGAAAAGTACTGGAAAGACCCAGACATGTTCTATCCTGAGCGATTTCTGGACAGCAATGGATATTTTACTAAAAAGGAAGCTTTGATTCCTTTTTCTCTAGGTAAGAAAACATTCACAAGTATATAATTTTAAAGTATAACAATGATACATTATTAATAGCATCTCAATTTGAAGCAACCTGTTTTAGAGTAGATAATTCTGAGTACATAGCATTATTTTTTTTTTTTAGTTTTTTTTTTTAATTGAAAGTAGGTTTTTTCTCACATAACAAAACTGGATCGCAACTTCCTTCTCCTCTCCCCTATTCCTCTCCCTCTCCCCTCCCATCCAATTCAGCCCCTTTGCGTCTCTCATTAGAAAACAAACAGGCTTATATGGGATAATAATTAAATATAGCAAAGTAAAATATAATAAATAAAAACCTGCCACATCATAGTTGAGTAAACAATAGCAGAGTTAGAAAGGAGCCCAGAGAAGGCACTGGAAGCCGTGTGTGTGTGTGTGTGTGTGTGTGTGTGTGTGTGTGTGTGTGTGTGTGTGTGCGCGCATGTGCGTGCGTGCACGCGCGCACACATGAACGCAGAGGACTTAGTGCAGACCCATGCAGGCCTTGTGCATGCTCAGTCTTTGTGTTCATATGAGTTTTGATCATATTTGTTTAGAGTGCATTTTTTCCTTGGTGTCCTCCATTCCTATTCATATAATAACATTAATTCTTACAGGAAAGAATGGTTTCATTAAAGTGATGAACAGCTGTTTCTATTCAAAACATATCTCAGTTAATTAAATAAAGCTAAAGTTGTTGAGAAGGTGCAACTGGCTGGTTCCTTCCAGAACTTTTTAGCTTGTGAATTTAGAGGTTTTTGCCAAACTTCTAGAGAAAAAATTCAGGAACAAGTATGAGAAACTGAAATGCATAGAAAGGAAAGGAAAAGCAAGACAACTCCAAGTAAAGCTAGAGTCTAGTTCTCCTGCCTTCTAGTTTATTATGTCACCTCCAACTAGGAGATACTGCTTCTGCTAGGAAATAGAACACGAATCTCAGAACTTGGAAGATGGACTACATCTTTATCACTAAGTAAAGTATCCAGTAGGTCAGTTGAAATGGACTTCCCTTGGATCAATAAAAACAAAATGTCATACCTCAAAGACCTTCTGTAGTCTGCCATATGCTCTATTACATTATGCAGAGAAGTCAGAGATGGAATCAAAAATTTTAAAGCCCATGATCTGATAAAAGGAAATAAAGGGATATGTTTCTTCAATGAAGTAATAGTTTCTAATCTTTGAGATTTGAGAAACTCCTCTCAAAATACATATCTTCTAACATACTTTAATTTCCCAGTTTCCTGAATGCCACCCAAATATTAGATATTAATTTTAGTAAATGGTCTTTAAACATTTGCCTTTTCTGTTCAGGGAGAAGACATTGTCTTGGAGAACAGCTGGCTCGGATGGAAATGTTCTTGTTTTTTACATCATTACTTCAGCAATTTCATTTGCATTTTCCACATGAACTAGTTCCAAATCTGAAGCCCAGGTTGGGCATGACATTACAACCCCAGCCCTACCTCATCTGTGCAGAAAGACGCTGAAAGTGCACAAATGTATTGGGGAATAACCTGGTTGAATCAATAATGGTGCTTGGGCCAAAGCCACACTTTTATAAAGCCAAGTGAACACAAATACACTGTTTAAAATAGTACTAGAGCAATAACAAGCATTAATTATGTTATTTTTCAAACTTCCATGAATTCTTATTGTAGAGTGTATTGAACAGCACAAAGGTACAGGTGTTATGAAGATACTTAGAAGGGCCATGGATGCTCTAAACAAAGCTCTTGCTAGTATAAGGTTCTTCTCATCTGTCTCCATCTTAAGGAACTTTACTCCCTAACTAACACCCTTAATGGTGAGATGTATTCCCCCACACATACACATAATTAAAAATAATAGAAATAGTCTTTTTTAAAAGTAGGAAGAACGTGTATTTAACTTTAAATTTCATTATCTGGTAAAAATGTCCTAGTTCTGTGGTTCAAATTAGGAGTTTTTGGTATCTGATGTATTAAGATATTTCTAGTTCCAAGGGAAAAAAAAATCCTAGGCAAACATACAAAGAAATGGAAATTTAGAGGTAATATGAAAGGATTAAGGTTGGTATAGCATAGATGATTCATGATTGAATTATTTATTTACATCCTGATCAAAACTTCTCTCTCCTCTCTTCCAGTCCCTTCCTCTAACCTCACCTTTTCCCCATCCCTCCACTTCCCCTTCTTCTCAAGAAAGGGAAGACCTAGGAGTCAGACCAAGCCCCTGCTCCCACTTTAGGAGTCTCAAATGAAGAGCCAGCTGCACAACTGTTACATATGTACAGACAGCATAGGTCCATCCCTTGCAGGCTCTCTCATTGACAGTTCAGTCTGTGAGCAGCTATGGTCCCAGGTTAGTTGATTCTGCAGGTTTTCTTGTGATGTCCTGCACCCCTCTGGCTCCTTTAATCCTTCCTCCAGCTCTTCCGCAGGATTCCCCAAGCTTCACTTAATGTTTTCCTGTGCATGTCTGCATCAGTTTCTATCAGTTTCTGGGTGAAGCTTCTCTGATGACAGTTATGCTAAGCTCCTGTATCCAGGTATAGCAGGATATCATTAAGAGTGTGAAGACTGGGCTCCTGCTCATGGCATGGATCTCAAGCTGGGCCAGTCATTGGTTGACCCTTTCCTCAAATTCTGTTCCATCTTTATCTCTGTGTGTCTTGTAGGCAGGAAAAATAGTATGTCTAAGGTTTTGTGGCCCTGGGAATTTCCATTGTCCTAAGTTTTTTGTTTCAGTGATGCTCTCCCAACCTCCATCCAGTTATCTTTCCCATTATACTCTCCCTCCATCTTCCCCCTCACTGCACTCCTCCTGTGCCCATCCCCTCTCTCACCTAGTCCCCTCCCTACATCCTCCTCTGATGTCTAATCTATTTTCCCTTCTCTGTAAGGGTCCCACCTTGGGCCCTCTTTGTTACTTAGCTTCTTTGAGTCTTTGTTTTGTAGCTTGGCTATCGTTTACTTTAGTAGCTAATATTCGCTAATGAGTTGAGTACATACCAGGTATGTCTTTCTGGGTCGAGGCTACCTCACTCAGGATAATTTTTTCTAGTTCCATTTGCCTGCAAACTTCATGATGTCCTTGTTTTTAATAGCTGAGCAATACTCCATTGTGTAAATGTACCACATTTTCTTTATTCCTCAATTGAGAGATATCAAGGTTGTTTCCAAATATTACAAATAAGGCTACTGTCAACATAGTTTACCAAGTGTCTTTGTGGTATGGTGGAGCTTCCTTTGGGTGTATGACCAGGAGTGGTATAGCTGGGTATTCCCAGTTTTCCAAGAAACTGAAAATTTTATTTCCAAAGTGAATGTACAAGTTTGCACTCCCACCAGCAATAGAGAAGTGTTCTTCTTGCTCTACATCCTCACTAGCATGAACTGTCCCTTGAAGTTTTGATCTTAACCATTCTCACAGGTGTAAGATGGAATCTCAGATTTATTTTGATTTGTATTTTCCTGATGACTAAGAATTTTGAACATTTCTTTATGAACTTCTCAGCTATTAGAGATTCCTCTGTCAAGAATTGCAGGTCCAGACGAGAGGAGAGGGGCCCACCGTGGTCCCGCTGGGGTCTCCTCTGGGGCTGATCGGGAAGACGAATGTTGACAGCCCAAAAGAAATACACTGAACGGAGAGTCTTGTCAAAGCAGGAACTCAACTTTATGGCATCAGACTCTCCCTTATATAAGTTTGGAACATAGGGAGGGGGATTTTTGGTGGGTTAAGATGATGTAGGAGGCAGGGAAGGGTGACGGGGGGGTATGGAGTGACCTACAGGGCCAGTGGCAAAGCTCTACATCAGCACTGGCTGGGCAGAGGCAGGGCCAAACAGGTCTTGCTGAGTCACCCCATATGGAAGTGACTGAGGCATGGCTCAAAACTCCAGCTAAGCTTGGGTTTGTCCTTCAGGCCCAAACCAGGGCCAAAATGGGGCCCAACAAAGAATTCTGTGTAAATCTGTACACCATTTTTTAGTTGGGTTACCAGGTTTGTTAATGTCTAGTTTCTTGAGTTTTTTAATATATATTTTGGATGTCACCCTCTGTCTAATATGGAGTTAGTGAAACTCTTTTCCCATTTTGCAGGTTGCCATTTTGTCCTTTGACTGTGCCATTTGCCTTTCAGAAGCTTTTCAGTTTCATGAGGTCTCTTTTATTATCTTAGTACCTATGCTGTTGGTGTTCTTTTCAGGAAATAGTCTCCTGTGCCAATGCATTCAAATCTACTTCCCATATTCTTTTCTATCAGATTTAGTGTATATGGTTTTACATTGAGGTCTTTGGTCCACTTGGACTTGAGTTTTGTGCAGAGTGATTGATATGAATCTATTTGCATTCTTCTGCATGCATACATCCATTTGGACCAGCACCATTTGTTGAAGATGTGCTTTGTTTTTGTTTGTTTGTTTTTTGTTTTGCATTGCATATAGCTTTGACTTCTTTGTCAAAAATCAAGTATCCATAGATGTGTAGATTGACTTCTGGTTCTTCAGTTTGATTCCATTGATCAGTATGTCTGTTTTTATGCCAATGCAAAGAAGTTTTTATTACTGTTGCACTGTAGTACAGCTTGAAATTAGGGATGGTGATACTTCCAGAGGTTCTTTTATTGTACAGAATTGTTTAGTTATCCTGGGTTTTTTGTTTTTCCATATGAAGTTGAGTATTGTTCTTTAAAGCCTGTAAAGATTTGTGTTGGAATTTTAACAGGAATCGTATTGAATCTGTATATTGCTTTTGGTAGAATGGCAAAATTTTATTTATGTTAATTTTATTTATGTAAAATTTTATTTATGTTAATCATACTGATCCATAAGTATGGGAGATCTTTCCATCTTCTGATATCTTCTTCAATTTCTTTCTTCAAAGACTTGAAGTTCTTGTCATACAGGTGTTTCACTTCCTTGGTTAGAGTTACAATAAGATATATTTATTATTTGTGGCTAGCATGTTGTTTCCCTAATTTCTTTCTCGGCCAAGTTATTGTTTCTATATGGTAGGACTACTGAATTTTTAAAAAGTTTATATCCAGGTGTTTATCAGCTGTAGGAGTATGCTGGTGGAGTTTTGGGGGTCACTCATGTATACTATCATTTTCGAATAGTAATATTTGCCTCTTCCTTTCCAGTTTATATCCCTTTAATATCCTTCAGTTGTCTTATTTATTGCCCTAGATAAAACTATTCTATATGGAATAAATATGGATAGTGGTCAGCCTTCTCTTGTCCCTGATTTTACTGGAATTTCTTTATATTTGTCTCCATTGAATTTTATGTTGGTTATCAACTTACTGTATATTGTCTTTCTTGTGTTTAGGTATTGGCCTGAATCCCTGATCTCTCCAAGACTACGTTTATCATGAAAGGGTGTTGGATTTTGTTTGTCAAAGGCTTTTTAAGCATCTAATGACTTATTCATGTGGGTTTTGCTGTTGTTGTTCTTTCAGTTTGTTTATATGGAGGATTAACAATGATGGATTTTCATATGTTGAATCATCTCTGAATCTCTGGTCTGAAGCCTACTTGATCATGGTGGATAATGTTTTTGATGTGTTCTTACATTGGGTTTGTGAGTATTTTATTGAGTATTTTTGCATCAATGTTCATAAGGGAGATTAGTCTGAAAATCTCTTTCTTGAGTCTGAGTAGTTTAGGTATCAGGGTGATTCTGGCCTCATAAAATGAATTTGGCAGTATTCATTCTGTTTCTATTTTATGGAACAATTTAAAGGGGACTCTTGTTTGAAGGTCTGGTAGAATTTTGTTAAACTAAAACCATCTGGCCCTGGGCTTTGTTGGTTGGGAGACTTTTTATTATTGCTTCTATTTTTTTAGGGTTTAAAGGTCTACTTATATTTGTTTTTTACCCAGTATTTTTAAGTTTCTTAAGTGGTATTTATCAAGAAAATCATCCATTTTGTCTAGACTTTACAATTTTGTGAAGTACAGAAAATTTGAAGTATGACCTAATGATTCTTTGGGTTTCTTCAGTATCTGTTATTTTCTCTTTTCATTTTTGATTTTGTTAATTTGGATATTCTCTCTGTGGCTTTTAGTTTGTTTGGCTATGGGCTTCTCTATCTTCTTGATTTTTTTCAAAGAACCAACTCTGTTTCATTGATCTTTGTATTGTTCTCTTTGTTTCTATTTTATTGATTTCAGTCCTGTATATGATTATTTCCTGTCATCTACTCCTCTTGGATGTGTTTACTTATTTTTGTTCTAGACCTTTCAGGTACACTGTTTAGTTGCTAGTATGAGATCTCACTAAATTTTTTTATGAAGGCACTGGTATGAAATTTCCTCTTAATACTGCTTTGCGTCCAGAAAATTTGGGTATGTTGTGCATTCATTTTAATTGAATTCTAGAAAGTCTTTATTTCTTCCTTGACTCAGTGGTCATTGCATAGAGAGTTCAGATTCATGAGTTTGTAGACTTTCTGTTGTTTTTGAAGTTCAGCTTTAATCCATGGTGGTCTGAGAAGATTCAGGGGCTATTTTAATTGTCTTGTATCTGTTAAGACTTGCTTTGTGACCAGTTAGTTATATGGTCAATTTTGGAGAAGGTCCTGTGAGATGCTGAGACAAATGTTTATTCTTTTGTATTTGGGTCGGGTATTGTGTAGATATGTTAGGTCCATTTGAGTCATAATATCTGTTAGTTCCATTATCTCTGTTTAGTTTGTGTCTGGATGATATGTTAATTGGTGAAAGTTGGGTGTTGACATCTCCCAACTGTGTGTGAGGTTAAATGTGTGGTTTATGCTGCTTTAGTAGTTTCTTTTACAAATGTGGATGCCATTGTATTTGGGACATAGATATTTAGAATGGAGATGTCATCTTGGTAGATTTTTCCTTTAATTAGTATGAAGCATCTTTCATCTCTTTTTACTAATTTTGGTTGGAAGTCTATTTTATTAGATATTAGAATGGCTACTCTAGTTTGCATCTTGTGTCCATTTGCTTGAAAAATATTTTTCCAGCCCTTACTGAGGTGATGCCTATCTATGATGTTGAGGTATCTTTCTTGAATGCAGTTGAATGATGGATCCTGTTTGCTCATCCATTCTGATTGTCTTTTTATTGGGGAATTGGGTTCATTGATTTTGAGAGAAATTAAAGACCAATGATTAATTCCTGCTTTTAATGTTGATGGTAGAGTATGTGTATGTGTATTTCCCTTCTTTTGGTTTTGCTGGTGTAAATGTATTTCCTGTGTTTTCTTAGGTGCAGTTAAATAGTATTTTCTGAAGGGCTGGATTTGTGGACATTGTTTAGTTTTGTCATGAAATATATTGTTTTCTCCCTCTATGCTGATTGAAAGTTTTGCTGTGAAGAGTATAGTAGTCAGGGCTGTCATCTGCGATCTCAGAGAGACTGCAATACATCTGTCCAGGCTCTGCTGCCTTTTAGTCTGTGTTGAGTATAATTCTAATAGGTCTGCATTTAAATATGTTACTTGGATTTTTTTTCATTTGCAGCTTTTAATAGTCTTTGTTCTGTACATTTAGTGTTTTTATTATTGTTTGTCAGGGGGATTTTTTTTTCTTTTTTGGTTCAATCTATTTGGTGTTCTACAAGCTTCCTGTATGTACAGTCATCTCTTTAAATTTTCTTCTATGATTTTGTTATATTTTCTGGGCCTTTGAGCTGGGAAATTACTTCTATTCCTATTATTCTCAGATTTGGTCCCTTTAGAGTGTCCCAAATTTCCTGGATGTTTTGTCTCAAAACCTTTTTAGATTTAACATTTTCCATGACCAAATTATCAATTTCTTCTATCATATATTTTCTATACCTGAGATTTTATCCCATCTCTTGTATTCTGTTGGTTACCTAGATTTTCCATCTCTAGGTTTCCCTTAATTTATGTTTTCTTTATTGTTTCTATTTCCATCTTCAGGTCTTGAACAGTTTTATTCACTTTCTTCACCTATTTGATTGTATTTTCCTGTATTTCTTTAAGGAATTTATTCATTTCCTCTTTAATTAAGGTCTCTATCATCTTCATAAGATGAGAATTAATATCATTATGCTTCTCAGGTATGTTAGGATACTCAGGGCTTGCTGTAGTAGGATAGCTAGGCTCTGGTAATGCCATGTTTCCCTGACTCTTATTCTTACACTGGCATTTAGTCATCTAGATTTTGTAGTTATTATGAGTGTCGATTTCTGAGTTTATCTTTGTTGGAGGGGTGTTTTTTTTTTCTTTTTAATGTACACATCCACTCCCCCAATCCCCCCGTTTCTGTTCCCTTTCTGTCTTCTGGACTGAGTGGCCTGGGATTCTGGTGACTAGTGCATCTTCAGGTCCAGTAGGGCGTCTCCTTTGAGGTTTTCTGGTCTGTGTGGCTTCTGAGGTTTTGGGTGGTATCAGAGTGGCCTCTGGGAAAGCAGACAGAATTGTGGGCCAGAAAATAGAAAAGGGGGAGGGGGGCCAGGATGCAGTTTATGGCTAGTAGGTGTGCATGCAGGCTATTGGGGAGGAGGGGGTCTCACCTGGTTGTCCATGGTACTGTCAGGTCTCCAGAAATTGTTGTTGTTGGCTAAGTGGTTTTGAGACAGGACAGAAAGGAACATACATACAGACATGGGAAGAAAAAGTACTCCTCATGCAGTCTAGTTGAACCCTATTGCCAGGAGAGTCAAGAATTCCAGAACAATTAACATTCACTGCAAAAGTTGCCAACACAGAAATTTTAGTATATATCGGATTTTGTTAAAGGGGTTTTTTGCTTTGTTTTATTTTAATGTGTAGGAGTGTGTTCATGTGCCCATGAGGCCAGAAGGGGATATCAGAAATCCTGGAGCTGGAGTTATAGGTAGTTGTGAGCTGCTCAATGTTGGCACTGGGAACTGAACTCAGGTCTTCACCAAGAGCAGAACAAGCTCTTAATTGCTGAGTCATCTCTTCTTCAGAGCCTGTATAGGAATTTTTAAAATAAGAAGGTTCAAATAGCGATGAATCATTTTTGTTTGTTTTGTTTTTCGAGACAGGGTTTCTCTGTGTAGCTCTGGCTGTCCTGGAACTCACTCTGTAGACCAGGCTGGCCTCAAACTCAGAAATTCGCCTGCCTCTGCCTCCCAAGTGTAATGAATCATTTTTAAGGTGTAAGTGTATAAGGCATTTTCAGTTCCCAGCTATAAAATTACTTTCCTGGGAATATCACAAGAAAGTTCATTTATAATATAGGACATGTCTTAAACTCTGTGTAACCCTTGCAAACCCTGTTTTTATTTTATCAGATGGTAATTCCACTGATAGCACCTTCAGTGCCACCTTATAATTTCATTTGTTTAAAAAAAAAAAACCCACAGGGAAGGAAAACATTTCTTAACAACACTTGAGATGTAATATGAAAGCAACCCAAATAGTATATATGACTACTGCTAAGATACTTAGGATCAATCTTCCTTAGGAAGCCTACTCACATGTGGGTATCTTATCTTTTCCCTGCGTTAGGTGCCTCTCTTTCAATTAACCCCTATGCTTAAATCATTTATAAAATCTCTTTAATAAACCCTGACCCTGCTTCATACTCGCTCATCCTGAAATTCCTTTTTGTAGCAAAACTAAGGATGATTGGGTTTTTTTTTTTTTAATTTCAATTTTTGCTTTTATTGTGCATTTCCAAATGAGTTATTGAAAATACCTCAGCATTATTGACCTACCAGGTTCTCCAAAAATCAATATTTTATTAGATATTTTTTCATTTACATTTCAAATGCTATCCCCTTTCCTAGTTTCCTCTCCGAAAATCCCCTACACCATCCCCCCTCCCTGTTCCCCAACCCACCCACTCCTGCTTCCTGGCCCTGGCATTCCCCTATACTTGGTCATAGAATCTTTGCAAGACCAAGGGCCTCTCCTCCAATTGATGGCCAACTAGGCCAGGATGTGGTTTTACTTGAGTGGAGGTACTTCATGGAGGAGGAAGTTCTCAGGCAGCTGGTGGCTGTTCTGGGTCATGTCTCTTACGATACTGCCAGGAAGACCACAGAACTGCAAGAGAGAATATTTTCAAAGATGAACAACCACCACTTCAGTACACTCTGTTAAAATATGTAAAACACTGGCCAGGCAGTGGTGGTGCACACCTTTAATCCCAGCACTTGGGAGGCAGAGTTCCAGGCCAGCCTGGACTACAGAATGAGTGCCAGGACAGCCAGGGCTACATAGAAAAACCCTGTCTCGGAAAAAAAAAAAAAAAAAAAAAACAAAAGTAAAACACACAGTAACATTTCTCCTAGAGTAGCTCTATGATGGGAAAGTATGTTAATTAATCTATCATAGCGCCACCTTTGTTTCCTTTCCAAAATGTTTTAACCTGTGGTATTCTGGCGTTCACACACACACACACACACACACACACACACACACACACGAGATCAGAAGACAAGTTGTGTGAGTTCTCTCCTTCCACTGTGTGGGTTCTTGTAGGAGGCCATGGCCCCTCCCCTGGGCTACCCGAAGCCGCACCTTAAAGATGGCACCTGTTGGCTATGGAGCTTGTGGTAAACAGGTCCATATTTGGTGGTGATATGTTCCCGCTCTTCTGGTTGGCTGGGGCCCATTTAAATGGCATACCATACTACAGAAGGGACATCATTAGCCATCATCCCTCCTCATTAATCAGTTCCTCTTCTTATACTCTATATCCTGTAAGCCTAAAACTCTTGTTTTCTCCAATGTGGAAATGGTTTCTCCTATTCTGAGCCAATTTGTATTGTTTCTTATTGTTTCTCTCTTACTCCAATCATATCAAAACTAACTGAATTCTTCTGCACTCAGTGTAAAATGTTCCTTTCTCCTGAGAAGTTCTCCATCCGTGTACTACCTATCCCACAGACCCTTCAACGCTGTTTGTAGTGGATGAGCAACTGTAATAAAGGAACCAATTAGTTCTACTCATCTCTTTTGTAAAGTTTGTTTCTATCTGTTGTAATACAGGGAGAGTGAGAATTTTTGATTACTTAAGTAATGCCAGACTCTTACAAAAATAAGCAGACAGGCCAACAGCAAAAAAGGAAAGAATAGTGACAGGGAAAAAGATTTCAAACAATCAAATAACAACCACAAAAAATAGATTTCCATAGAGGAAAAAAATTGTGTCAGTACAGATCTTTACAGTGTTATGTATATTTATAATACCAAAGAATTACAATAGCAGATGTCTGATAAAATCCTATTAAAATTTAATCTGATTCTACAGCAAACAAAATAAAAACTGTAAGATGAGCTAGAAGCTGATGTGGTCGAGTATTCACACAGCAGGCTAATGGCACTCAATTCTATCTTCACACCACAGAAAGATTTATAAGGTTTATGAAAATTCCTCACGTAGGACTCCACCTAACAAAAGTATGTTAAATATTTAATATATTCTCATAGTCATGACTTGCAATCCTGATATTTACATTTTTGCATAGATTATTTTAATAATTTTAATTTCTTTGAGATGATACCATTTATATTTACTAAGCAAGGGTTGAATAATTTAAGGATTACTTTCAAATGAGTTCCCAGTAACACTTTTAGAAGAAAAATGTACTTCTTTCAAGAAGAATTTAAAAATAAATTATTCCAATGTGAACTTTAAATAACATAACAGTTTAGAGACTTGATTCTGATAATACATGTCTATACATTTATGAACTTAAACACGCTTATATATTTTCTGTTTGAAAGAAAGTAACAGAATAAATATATTTCCATAGGATATAAAACACATTTTAGAGAAATATACACACTGGATTATATAAATGCAAGTTCAATAGATTATCAGTTAAAATTTTATTACTTAGTAATATATGGTGGGACCAGTTTACAAATGATGTAGTTGTGGTAGCAAAGGAAAGGAAGGAACTCAGCACTCAACATGTTTAATAAATAAAGTGTAGTGATTCATTAAATATGATACCTATAGGATCAAAAAATACCAGTACTCTAATCAATCTTTAACTGCGGCCTTGTAGACAACCCAAATATCTTAGGCAGGTAAGAAATTCAAGCATCACACTATATAGGAAATACTGTGGAAACTGACAGTTAACTGTGCACAAAGTTCAATGGCTCCAAAATTTTGTATGGTCTTAAAGGATAATAAGAAACCAGTTTACCATTATGGTATCATTTTGGTTGCTTTGTATAACTTCAATAATTTTTCACAACTATGGCACATAGCCGCACTCTAATGAAATTATATAAACATTATAAATGTGGCCTGTTTTCTTAGTAAATTATTTTATATGCATTTATGGAATTATTTATTGAACTATTCATAGCATATTTATTTTATAGCAATTTATTAAAAATTAATATGCATTCTCATTATGTACTTTACTTCAAAATTCAGTCTGTGGGGCTGTAGTATTACTACATAGTAATGTGTCGTCTCTGCCATGTACTCTTGAAGCAGAAAGATATTAACAACAAAAAAATGTCAATTTTACTAGACACCTAAGACATATATCTAAAGATAACTAATTATTTAGGCAATATCTTCGATGGGATTGGTTTCATTTGATTTTCCATTAAGGCAAAAGATGGCCATCTCCTTTTTCTTGGCTCTAATTAAAATAAAATGTTGCTCATTTCATAAAAGGTAATATCAATATTAAGACAATGTTTTTGCTCTGGCAAATCTATGCCATGTTTATAATAACTGTTTAAAATTTCTTATCCTGAGAAAGAATAAAAATAAGAACAGATTTGAATAAAGAATAAAGCTCCTTCATTGTTATACACTTTTAAAATTCAACCATGGAACAAAATCAGTAAGAACAGAATTCAGACTTCTGATGTCCATAGCAAACCTGAATACTTTAGGCAGAAATAAAACACATAAGTAGATTATACAGAACAATAAAAAGCATCAGAAATTGATGCATCTGGGTTTTGTTAAGTATAACAAAGGTCCTCAGTCCTTCATCGATGAAGCCAGGAGAACCACATTGAACAGTATACTGCCACGAGCAGAAATCACTCAGAAAGGCCACAATGAATTCATTTTTGTATTAAGCATAGAGGTTTGTATCTTACGCCACCCCACCCCCAAACAAAGACATAAAAGATATATTTGGAAATACAAGATGAATCCTGTTTTCATAAAAGAAATATGGTTACTTCAAAAACCGAAGTCACTTGACTTTTCAGTTTTAGCCTCCCCTCCCTCATCATGAGAAATAAGAGCTCACTACCCAGCAAAGCAGCATTATGACACACTATTTACACACCAGTGAAGGCTTTGAGGAAGGCTTTGCAGCTCAACTGCAGCAAGCTCTAAGAATCAGTTTCTAGTTTGTAATGAAAGTGCTTAGGAGAAAGAACTGCCAGGGTAGCAAGGATCCTCTCACAGTATTAAGGCGTGTCCACGTGGGAATGGTCAGTTGAGAATCAGTACAGTGAGCATTAGGTAATGACCCTGGGAATAGCACCCCAGGCTTCTTCAGCATGAGTTTTCTTCTCATTCAAACATTTGTTCTTCCTCTTCATCTGCTTCTTCAATAACCTGAATCTCGTCTGCCTGAGGTAAGGAGGCATTATCCACCTGCAGTTTGTTCCCCTCAGCTTTACATTTTTCTTCTTTTTCTATGATTTCCTTCCATATCTTGTGGTTTTCAGTGAGGTGGTGCATTAGTTGGCAAAATATTCGCCGCCTACCTTTCCTTCTTTGTGGTTCTGTGAAATTTAAAACAAACATTTATACCAAAGCAAATAAAACCCAATCGCCCATTCAATTAATGCCTAAGTACCCACTCTAGTCTAGTTACATAAGCTCTAAGGTTATAAATGTGTTGTTCACACTATGGAAATCACACCCTAAACAGAACAAAGCTCTCAGTGGTAGGGGTAGTCCTGGAAAGAAACAAAATAGAGATAAAGAGAATACTGGGTTGGAAGAGAAACTAAAATTTTTAAGATGAAAATCATAATAATCTAAAGTTAAAAATCAGTTTATAATGTATGAATGTAGTAAATTAAATGTAATTACCAGTATTCTGGGGAACATTATTTTGAAAAGTCAGTCAGCTGACCCAAATTTGGCATAAGATTGTTCTCTACCTTGCTAACCCAAAACACAAGGCATGTGTGTCAGAAGTGGTAGAGGTACTTATACAAGTAGAGCCTGCTGAAGAACACTGGTGAAGGACAGCATCAACAGAGAGGTTCCTCCAGTAAATAAAAACGAAATTCCCATTGTGTTATAGTTCTGATTCTTAGTAATCATAGAAAAAAAGTGTCTAGCTAGGTACAGTTTAAATATTACTTTAAAATAAAGAAGGCATTTCATTAATAGTTTCAAAGACAAGGTTTAATTTTCCACTTAATTTCATTGTTTTATTCAGAAAACTATGTTGCTATATAACTCATTCTTAATATTAAAACCTTGGTTCTTCTCTCAGAGCCAAGGGCCCTATTCTCCTTTCTCCCCACTGTCTTGATTTCTTTCCTGAGTCCATGTGATACTGCTGGAAAGCTGTGCTCCCCAGCTGTTTTGATGTTTGAAGAGCGTGAGATGAGGAGTCTAACTGCTAGGGCTCACTTCAAAGATGTTCAGACGAGCATTCACTGGAGGACAGCATCTTGGAAAATGTTCCTTTTGTTCAATAAGAGTCTCCACTGTACTATAGAAGTAACACAGCTCCAGCACACAGCAGTTATCCTAAACCTAACTGTTCAACCTGAACACTTAGGAGTTACTTAACATATCTGTACCTAAGATGTAAAAATCTAAATCCAAATTAAGTGAACATTTGTAATTAGTAGCAATAAACAAAACATAGTTTCCTTACTAGGATTTAGATTGTCTTCTGTTTCTTCATCATCTGAATCTAATTCTTCACCATCATCATCATCATCATCATCATCATCATCATCATCATCATCATCATCATCATCACCACCACCACTTTCTGTATCATCACCCTCTTCTGCTTCTATCCACTGACCAGGCAGCAGGCCAGCAGCATCATAGGAGTTGCACAGGGGGCCCACAATGTGGGTGATAAAAGATTCTTGGAGTTTTGCTAGTTGAGGAGAAGAACGATCCATGAAGGGACTAATGGGTAGACCCAGGGTTGCTTCTTCATCTCCCTGAGAATTTCAAAAAGAAAAATGCATTTATAGCTACTAAAAATATAACTGTTAAGGTTTACTGTATTATCTTGAGGGTTTTTTTTCCTTTTATTTATTTTTCGTATTTTGAGAAAAGAACCTCTCTACATAGGTCTCACTCTGTAGACCAGGATGGTCTTGAATTCACAGGGATCCATCTGCCTCTGCCTCCTGAATCCTGGGAGTAAAGGTATGTGCCACCACACCTGGTATCTTGAGATTTTTTAAAAACACAGTCTACATCAATATAGTCTTTCCACAAAACATTTGTGATTCAGTGATTACTGTTAGGCTGGTACATATGAGCTGCTGTTCCTGAGACCTCCATCAGCTACCAGCAGAGGGGAAAAAAGTCACTCTGTCTTTTCTTCATTTGAGAAGTCTTAAAAATATATTCTCATATTCTGATTATATGAAGTTGATATTTGCTGACCAGAGAAAAAAATGTATTTTAAGGTAAATAGTAATAATTTTACTCTCAATCTGCAATATTCTATAATATCAACATTAATTGTTTATAATAAATAAATTAATGCTAAATTATTTGATTTGGGATAATAAATGAAGCCTTAATTTAAGAAAACATGTAATTTGCATATCTCTATTCTAATTCTCAATGATAACAGGTTACACAGTGTGGTATTTTGTAACTTGCAAGAGTGTGCCTAAGATAAATGTCCTTTACAATATAACATGGAATAAATATGCATGATCCAACAAGCTCCACTTCATTACTCCTATTTTCTAAGACCGGAATTTTAACTTTATGAACATTTTGATAATGCATGGCTATTAGGGTCAAGGATTTCAAAGGAATATAGTATAGTGGGTAGTATTTGATATTTTAAAGATACTGAAATTTGTTTTGTAGTATAATCAGCTTTCTTTAACATTATGGGGAATCACCCTCTCAAGATGGTACAGACTGAAAATGGGTAAGAATCTTTTAAAGCCAAGGTTTTAAAGATATAAAAGAATAGCATGTTTATAATTCATCTTAGAAAACTACTTAGAACTTCTGAACTCATGTCTATCCTTTAATTCATTTTCTGTCAGGACTTCTACTCCCATAGGTGCTTCTAATGCAAGGACAGTTTTTCTATAACAAACTTGAAAATGTCTTTTGATGATTATGTTCTGAGAATACCATAAAATCCCTTAAAAACTGTTTCATTTGGTCCTTTCCCAGTTCCTACCAGAAGCCATCAACTGTGAAAAGCTGAACTTCACCATCTTTACAACAGTGTTTAATTTAAGGACTCTCTTCAGTAGCTTCCTGTTTGGACTGTTTCATTTTGGGATGTTACAGAATCTTCAATGTCTCTTATTCTCGGTTATGAGTCTGCAGTCATTGAATTGCTGGCCATTGGGAGATTGGCCATGCTCCAAAGAGTATACTGGCAACACAGATTACACTTGGTGGGGTTTTGGTTTTGTTGTTGTTGTTGTTGTTGTTGTTGTTCCTTGGTTTGTTTGAGGGCAAAAGGGTAGGAGGGTGGGCCTGGGAGGAATTTCAAGAAGCAAGTGTGATAGGGGGCATTGTATGAAATCCCCAAATAAGTAATAAAAATATTTTGTTGGGGAAAAACCTACTTCATTTGAAAATCAACTGTTTTAAGGTGTAGATTCTCTTGGAGACCAGAGTCTATCCTTATCTATTCAGCTAAAAATTTAATCAACTCATTTCAGACAGGTAATAAGCTATGTATTCTGGTTTGCTATTTTAACTGTTAGCAATAGTGGTTAGAAAGATGGTTCAGTGTGGCTAAAAGCACTGGCTATTCTTTCAGAGGACCCAAGTTCAATTCACAGAACCCACATGGCAGCTTACAACCACCTGTAGTTCCAGGTCCAGTGGATGTAAAGCCCTTGTCTAACCATTACAAACACCAGGCACAGACATACACATGCAGGCAAAACATCCATATTCATAAAATAAATTTAAAAAAATTTTAACAGCAAAGTTAGAACTGAAAAAATACTAAGAGCTAGGGTCCACACAACTCTGAGCCCCTTTCAGGGCAACTCTTTTACTTCCTGTAGCAACTGAAGCCCCCAAAGGTGCTTTCTTCATATGGCAGCTCTTTGAAATCCCAACAATCTCATGTTTCATCTTACCTGCTCATAAAATTCATTCACAATGCCTTCTGTCCATCTCAAATGTAGATCCCGATCTTTTGCTGGGCCATTGATATCTGCTAATTTGATGCATACCTGGCAGACTAAGAGGCGATCGTTTTCATTGCTCCATTCTATACCGTTACTATTTACATCATTGGCCTATTTTGGACAAACAGAATTGTTTTAGGTTCTGAGGATACAGAGTTTCTAATATTTGTTTGTTATCAATTGCCTTCAAATTATTTTCTTTCCAAAGGGCAGGGAGAAATATCAGTAAATGTTTCCTTAATATCAGAATATACTATAAATATGGACCTATGTGGTAAAATGCCCTACTAAAATACTAATAAGATTATCTTTCAAAGTCAGCATAGCTTTTTATTTAAAAAATAAGCCAACTTTGTTTTCACTATTTGTAATTATCACAGAGAATAATAATTATCTGGATATATGTATGTGAATATAAAAATGTAATATATATTGAATATACATACATATGAATCTATAAATCATAAGAATTGTAACAATTTCTACCTAAAAGAAAGGGCACATAAAAGAGCTAAGGAAAAAAATCTGTTCTAGCAGCAACAGGTGGTAATAACAGTTCAGAGACGCAAGTCTTAGAAGCTCAACTCACGGTCTAAATCTGAACTCACAAAGATATTAACTTAGCATTTAACCTATTCAAGTCCATTTCTTTCTCTATAAAGAATTGGTGGTAATCTTGTCATATGCCTCCATAAAGATAAACAAACAGTGCCTGGTCGATAATAAAGGCTAATATGTAAATATTATTTAGCATTATTTAAGTAAGTGAAATTATCATTATTAGTTGGGCATATTTAGTATACTTCTTATTTCCTCTTTGAGAAATCAGCACTTCCTGTTAGCCAAAAATAAAGATGCAGGGTATAATTCTTTTAAGAAAGAAAAGCCATGATCCTCAATTTTTTCTTCTCCATGGGACACAATGACATTATCACTGTTGTCAGAGCAGATTAGTGATTCTAGATTCCACAGTGAATATGAATTCTCTAAGGGGAAGGGCCCTGAGCTGATCTTCCTCATTCCACGGCACAGAGACTAAATACATATGGCATTTTTAATAGATATTTTTGGGATGAGGAATGATTTGTCAAACAGAAAAAAAGAGACACTGCTCTCCTGCTAGTTTAGCAGCATAAAATTAATGATACAAAGGTGTGGCAATGTAGACATAAACTGACATCTAAGAAATACAACTTTAATTTCATAAAATGTCTCACTTGGTACTGAGTAACTCAAATTTTGCTATAAACACCTTGGATATACTCATTTGGTTTGTTACTATTTGAAAAAAAACACAATAAAATTCATCTGTTTATCAAAAGAAAGCATAGCAAGCAACAGTATTTTAAGACATATTGACATAATAACATTTATTTAAACTAGTACAATAATATTATTTAATATCAGCTATTTATTCTTACATCATGTGTAATGTTAACATTAAAACTCACTTTTCATCTATAGCACTAACAACATATTTCCCTTTTTTAAAATCAGGCACTACTTTACATAACAAACCTTGGCATTGAATTCTGCAAGGAAATCAAAATGTTTTTTGAGATCTGTAGCAAGGATTGCTTCTATAACTAAAAAACGAAAACGCTTGAATTCCATGTGATCAAGGTGAAGGAGGAAGTTGTATTCTGGGCGAGAAAGATACAGATTCCAAGCTGATGCAGCATGATGATTTTCTAGAACAGATCTGTCATTGTATAAAACTGCCTAAAAAGAATAAAGAAAAAATGAGACATGCATCTCACACAGAAGCTCTAATCACAGTCAGAAACAGGTCCAAACAGTGAATACCTACTACAAAATGAGGCATATTACCAGGAATTTAATATCTATGATGAAAGGTTGTTAAGATTGTAAATACATAGACCAAAATGCAAAGAGGCTAAGGACACCTTTACTTCTGATGTGCATATCTAAATTAAATATTTGTCCTCAAACACTCTGTAATACCATGATGCCTCTCAAGTGATATAAAAGTGGTATTTTTGAAGTAAACATTCAAGTTGTAAACCTTGTAATAAGAAATTCATTGGGATACAGAACAGGGTTAAGGTAAAGCTCTGTTCTCCAGCAGCATAGAGTTAACTAAAGAAAAAATGATGCCCAAGGTAAGCCAGAGACCTATATGTCTGAGGACGTAGTCTATATTCCCATCCTGGCACAGTGCCTAAGTAGTAAGAGATAAATAAGCATGTAACAGGTACCATCACAAATCTCTTGGATTCAACAGTAGGAGCTCACTCGTCTCTACCTCATACTAGTACAATGACCTGAGGGCATTCAGAACAAGCAGAGTATAAAATTTCTAAAGCTTCTACCAGCTCTAAAAACTAAACACTTTCAAAATTACTAAAGAAACACTAACTAATTTTTTTTTTAAAAAAAATCCATGTCAAGTTGTGTCAAAAGGCAGATTAAAAAGCAAAAACAAAGCTCTGTTCCTGTTTTCCTGGTCCTTACCAACTAACGGGAAAGGAAGACAGATAACCAGAGGGAGCGGTATCAGGAGAAATAGATGGGAGCTTGCTTCCTATACCGGTTATCTGAAACGTAGAGCCTAGAAGTGAGCATGCCTGCATCCCAGCCTTAGATCACATCATATAACCGAGTGACTTAAGCTGTTGTGAGCCACATAAAACCTTCTCATCAACCCTAAGATAATTTCTAATCATCATAAGCCCCACCCCCTCCAAAAGCCTTTACTCCAAAGACTCTGTGAAGGAACAATTTATATTTAACAGTGTTGACAAATTCATGCTTAATTTAGTGATAAGTTATCAAAATAACTCCACCATATCAGATAGTAACAAAACTCCCAGATCATTAAAATACACTGTTCATAGGCACAGCAGGTACAGATGTTTATTACATAAACCTCACGACCTAGTTCAATCCCTGGTACTTGTATTAAGTATTAGTATAAAAATGAGCCCCTGAAATTTGATTTCCCCCACCGTAATTTTTTTTTGTCCATTGAAATTACAAAAGAGAAATAAAATTGAAGAAAAATCAGAATCAATATCAGCATCTATATATAATCCTCCTACTAGAAACTTCAAATACACAGGAAAAAAAAAAAAAAAGAACAGGTTGTAGCAAGCCTAAGTTACTGTTGTGTTGTAAACAGCTTCCTCTGGTGTCACACTGAGTGCTGAGTCTGTGAATGAGGGTGGGTGGAGGCCTGCTCCCTAGCTGAGTGCCACCTACTACTACATATATTGACAACTATTTTGTCTGGAGTACTGATGCCCATACTAGTAACTCCTTCTCTCCAGGCAACTTCCTCCAGTATTTTTAGAGAAGAATCTTCTGCCTGAAGGAAACTGAAGGACTTAAGTCCTGAGTATGCCTTTGGAAAGGACTGCTGGATGCCAGTTCTTGTCTTTTTCACACGCTAATTTCCTTAACACAGGAGTTTTGCTTCATTACACACTCCTCACCATGAGTTATATCCATACAGGCCCAAAAGCAATGTGACCCACTGACCTTGTAAATGGAAATTTCTAAAATGATGAGCCAAAATAAACCATTCCTTTTAAAATGATGATTGCTTTAGGTATTTTATCAGAGTAACAAATTTTTTTTAGAAATATTCTTTTTATATGTTGTCTCTTTTTACCCTTAATATCACAATTTTTCTAGTGGAAAACTTTGTGTATGTTTTGGTGTGTTATACATACTTATTAATGTGGATGGGTAAACATATGCCTGCAAATGCATGTGAAAGCCTCAAGTTGTTAGTGTCTCTTCTTGATCACTTTCTATCTGTATTTTTGTTGACAGTCCCTCAGTTCAGTGAATGCTCTGAAGCTCATTGTCTGAACAGACCAGCTGGTCAATGAACTTTCAAGGATGCCTTACTAGCCCTCCCTTGCCCAGTTCTGGGGTTCAAGAACATGGCCTCTGTTGTCTGGCTTCTTAACATGAGTTCAGGGGATCTTAGTTCTTCATGCTTTGGACACACTTTTAAGAGGTTAGCCCTATCCCAGCCCTAGAGAGATAAGCTTCTATCTTCATTCACACACCTCAGGAACAAGTGGGCAACCAGAAATTAAACACAAACCCCCAGTATCAGATCTAATGCTTTTTCCAAAGAATTGTGATTTGCCACATAAGTCAATCAAAGTGATGTGGAGATTAGAATGTCTTCTGAATTTGTAGAATGATACTGCAAATATGTAACCTTGGGCAGGTAGTGTGTTTCTCTCTCTCTCTCTCTCTCTCTCTCTCTCTCTCTCTCTCTCTCTCTCTCTCTCTCTCTCTCTCCCCCCCACTCGTGTATGTGTGTNTCTCTCTCTCTCCCCCCCACCCGTGTATGTGTGTGTGATTGTGTGTCTTTGTCTCTCTAACACACACTTTATCTTCTGTATTTTTAACAGTTGACCTGATTGAACAAGACAGATAAAAAGAGGAACAAAAAATGGCTACAAATGATAAATGGAACTAAATTTAAGACAGAATACTAAAGTAAAGACAGATGATTCATCATAAATAATAATGTTGGTTACTGTTTATGATGTTGGTTACTGGTTATATGTTGGTTAGAAACATATATACAACATTGCAACAATCTACAACACAAATACCTCAAACCACATTAAATTCTTCTGAAAACCATGTTTAGTCCTAAGTTCTCATGTTTAAAGTTATGGCAGTTACAGTATTCATGTTGGGAATTCATACTATTTAGACTGTGATCTGACCCTGAAAGAGTTTGGTACTTGATCAGCTATATTCCATATAAAATACTATACCAAAATAAATTGTTGTCTATCTTCTTATTACATTTGTATTTACTTATTTGTTTATGTGAGGTGAGGATACATCTGCATGCCATGGCACATGTGTGGAGGTAACTGGTTCTCTCTTTCTATCAAGTCAGCCTCAGAGATTAAACTCAGGTTTTCATGCTTGGAGGGAGGTACTTTTACCTAGTAAGGCATCTCATCACTCCCCAAAAAGAAATTGTTAGTGCACTAATATGTTCATAGCTAAAGAACAGAAGGTAAAGATATTAAGATAAATCATAGGAGAAAAATGGAAAGAACAAACCATTAAGGCTCTCCTTAGCTATTACAACTTTTAGCCATACTATGGACCCAATCAGAAAGAACAATGATCCAACCAGAGCTTTATCAATTTGGTAAAAGACAAAAATATTTCAATCAAGATATAGAATTCATGAAACATGGAGTTATTTTATAAACTATTCTTTTTTATAGCTGAAGAAACTAATTTTTCAAAATTCTCTTAGCATTCATCATCATGTGTTTTCACCAATTAATTACAATGAAGGGTTTACTGAAAACATGACCCACAAGAAAGACAGATTATAGAGTGATATTCAATGGGTTATAAAAATTTTTTGGAACTATTCTTAAGCTTCTGAAAAATTCTTTCCTACCTGAGGTGCATTTGTAGCCACTAGAAATGCATTTGTTCTTCCTGGGTGATCGTAATCGTGCATGGCAGCTGCCACATACAAAGCCATCAATTCTAATGCAGGGATGTTTGAAGATAGGCAGCCATAACTCATATCTGGAATACAGCAACTCTTCGAAGAAATGTAAGCAATCTGTCCAGAACTAAGTCTACCATCTGAATCTGTGTGGCAGTAAATAATAAATAAACATTAGCATGTAATTTCCTGGCAATTATGCTAAGGATGGAATTTCTCCTAAGTTGTATCAGTATTAATTTATTGAAATTAAATAGACTCAAAAGACTTAATATACTTTCCCATTGTTTATCTTGCATCAGACATTAGAGAATTCTGACACCTGATTGATGCTTTCTTGCTCAGACTAATAAATACATGAAAACCCTAAGTTTATAATTTTCTAAACATCTGTTCTTAAGGGCTAAACATAGTAGTCATACAAAATACTAGCACCAAGAAGAGGAAGTAGACAAAGTCCCACCCATAACCAAAAAGCTACTTATAATTGAAACCTCCTGGGAAAGGGAAAATCAGTTTTCTCCAGTGGAGTATAAAATTAGGTATACCAATCACACTCCAGGACAGGCCCTATACCCAAGGGTAGTTAACTAATTACAGACTCTATATTTTGGGGGGGTGTTGTGTGTTGTATCTTGTTATCTTTTGTCTAACTAATATATCGATATATCACAAGAATTTTTAACATGACTTTGATGCATGAATGATAATTTAATTTTACAATGTTCATTATTTTCATAGTGTTTATGTTTTCAATATATATTGAGTTTTTGAAAACTGTATGCTTAACACTCCTTACAAAAGTTGTTTTAAAAAAAAGCTAAATATATGGACATGGATTATGTAGGCAAACTGCTACTAGCAAGACTTTAATTATTAATATCAGGTCAATACCTTGAGCATTTCCCTGTGTTATAGCCACCATGGATTCCCCCTTAAATTATAAACTAAATTTTAAAAATAAAAAATGGCAAAATATATCCCTATTAAACTAAAAAACTTAGTTGAGACCAGTGATGTAGGCCTACCTATACATGTCAGCACTTTTAAGTTCAAGGACCATCTGGAGTACATAAGATACTGTGTTAAAATAAAGAAAAGCAACAACAAAATGTAAAAAGTGAAACAAAACAAAAACTCAGCAATTACTTAAAGCTTAGACAGAAGGCTCTTGATAACAGCAGTAGATATAAATTTGACAGAAACCTAACATTAAGAAGGCAATGATTTACAAATTGTTCTGCAGATTCAACACTATATATAATCAAAATCCAAGCTCACTTTTTGAGCATAAAAATGTAAACTGAATGTATAATTAATATATAAATACAAGAGACTAACTGGCCAAAATCACCTCAAAGGAAAAAAAAAAAGTAGAGCATTGCAACACTGAGAACTCATACTTCCTAATTTCAAAGCATATTATGCAGCTCAAGTGATAAAGGCATTGTACTATTATAGAGAGAAACACAAATAAATGAAATAAAGCTGAAAGTCCAATTTGATGCTTCTGACTTTCATCCAGGATGCCAAGAGAGCACTGTGAGACAGCTATGCACTATGTATGACACTGGGGACTTTCTCACATGTTAACTTACGTTCACAGCATTTTTATAAGGTAAACTCACCGATGTCATAGCATTTAGGAGTCCACTATATTTAAAATGCATGAAGAACTCTTTAATAGATGCTACTAAGAACTCAGGATTGTAGCTCAGTAGAATGTTTGAGTAGCACCCACAAGGTCCTCAGTTCTTTTCCTGACATTACAAAAAAGAAAGGCGAGAGAGAGCGCAGGAGCGTGGTTCTACCCCATGGAGAGTTGTCAGGTTCATTTTTTAATGTTTCCTGCAACATTTCAGGGTCAGATCCCCCAAGGAATGGTGTCAAATTGAGGGCTTATCTTTGGTCTCTGTTATTAGCATGGTGAGTATTCAGCAGAAAACTGAGCCAAGTAAACCTCAAGAAGAAAAAGCCTATGACACTGAGGCCATACATATATATGTTTTACTCTTACTATATCTGCTATTGTATTCATAAGCCTACTGGATAAGAACTGGAGTAGACAATGAGAAGAGATTGATAATTATCATGAGAAGAGATCACTTTGTCCAGTTGATTACTGAAATCCTCCACAGTAAATACTGTTAGGTAATTTTGTCAAGTTTCTCACGGAGAAGAAGAGAGAGTTTGCTACCTATTAACACAGAAAGCTACTATCCCCCATTCAGGGGAGATCACACACAGACCTCCCCTACAACTCCTTGTTAATTTTTTAATCTTTTACTTTCTAACACTCTTAGCCTCTGTCTATGACTAGAGATCTTTTCTCTATTCTTTTTTTCAGACCAAGTGAAAAAGCGTTTCTTCTTAATGCTGTGCACATTAGTAAATTTTACCTTTCCCTGTTTTCCAACCAATGGACTCCCTTGTCTGAGCCTATAAAGTTATACCCAACTATTTTCAGAAAGCAGACAAAGATCCATCTGTAAGCCTGGCTATTTGGTTTTCCTTCAGTTAGCTGGTTCCAGAAATTTTCCTATGAAGCTATAAACGTGGATAAAGAATGAAAGGGGAGTTGGAGATTTAGCTCAGTGGTAGGGCGCTTGCCTGGCAAGCACAAGGCCCTGGGTTCAGTCCTCAGCTCTGGGGAAAAAAAAAAAAAATGAAAGGATCAGAGTGTTGGGGGTCTCTCACCTCCACTAATCACTCTCCCTCTAAACATTATATTGCGCCCCTTACAGGCGCACAGAATTGCTACTGAGAAGACCTCCCCAGATCTCCCAGAATGCAGTGTCTTCAGACCGCCCTACGTCGTCACCGCCCACTATCGCTCGGACCAACCACTAATGTCGTCTCCGCCCACGATCCTCACTATCACTCGGACCAACCACTAATGTCGGTCGTCTCCGCCCACGATCCTCGCTATCACTCGGACCAACCACTAATGTCGTCTCCGCCCACGATCCTTGGACCCGCCTACCAGATACTCATCTCTGCTCATGATCAGACCGCGGGGGAGTTTTCAAAGGAACTCAAGGGCAGGCTAAAAATCCTTCCTTGTACTTAAAAAAGTCCGATTAATAAAAATCATGCTCTGATCATCAGAGGGTCCTAAGTCATGCTGTAGTAACCTAGTTTCCATGGCCACTTTTCAAAATGTACCAGAATACAGTAATAATCTAGGAACAAAACGAGAAGAGCTATCTGAGGAAGACAGCTTGATTTTATCTAAAAGGTTATAGATCTATATATTATAATTCCCATTCAGTGGTCTAGAGAGGCTTCATTAAAAAAAAAAAAAGATAACATGAGCACAGCTAGATTGGCTGGTCATCTTGAAATGCAACTTACACAAGTAGAAAACATTTCATATCAGTTTTCATACTCTGGGTGTCACATAAAATCCATATTCTTAAATACTAAAGGATTGTTGCAGGGTATTGGGATGGAATTAACATTCAGATGTGATAAATTTGCCATCAGAACTCAGAGGTCCCTCTAGGTACAGATTTTCAAATTCATCAGCTGTCCACCATTTGCAGGGGAAATCTCATTGGAGTTTAGATCCCTCCCTAGAAACCCCTGCTGAGTAGAGAGACAATTTCTCTTACCCTCTCTTGGCCAATCTGTCTCTTTAGCATATGAATTTACCCTTATTGAGTATCTAGGATATTCATTGCTTTATTTAAGTTTGTGTGTGTGTGTGTATGTGTGTGTATGTGTGTGTGTGAGAGAGAGAGAGAGAGAGAGAGAGAGAGAGAGAGAGAGAGAGAGAGAGAGAGAGAGAGAGAGGAGAGAGAGAATATGAATGAATGCACTCATGAGTGCAGTATCTGCCAAGGCCAAAAGAAGCCAAAAGGTCCCTTGTAGCTGGATTGTGAGCCATCCAACAGGAGTGCTAAAAATGAATCTGAGTTCTCCGAAAGAACCACAAGAGCTCTTAACTGCTGAGCTCTCTCACCAGCACAAGTTCATTACTCTCAGCCAGCAGGAGCTACTCAACATTACCTCCCCAATGTTACAAGTAAGATGAAAATAGACTACAGAATGTGCAACTCAGTATTCCATACAATCTCTACTCTGGTAGATCTATTTTACTAGCGTATTTTATAGCCATAAGTTCAAGTAAGAGATATAGGAACTTTATAATACATAAAGCTAATTTAAACAGTGGTATCTATAATGAGGGATAGTATTAACTTTTTGAAACACAATTTATAATGTTTGCAAATGTTTTTAAACATTCCTTACTTAAATATCTCTGAAAATGTTAAATGTCTCCCTTTTGTTTGGTATTATTTTTTATTTTAAACATATATAATAGACCTGAAACAAAAATTATCAAAATATTCAAGACAATGGATATCTTAGAAGACTGAGAAGACAGGTAACATGTTACATACAGTAGTTCTGGATCATGATCTACATCTTAAGATGGTAACAAGTTTAAAATTTTATGTCAAATTAAGCACTGTAACTTACACAATCTTTTATGTGTGCCAAAGTTTACTTAAAGAAATTTTTTTAGGGATTAGATGTACTTATATAAGACAGCTTAATTTACATAATTAAAATAAGGATTTGTAGGAGGAAGTACCTGCTTTGGTTTCTGTTTCATGGTTATTATGGATCTGCTGTAAGCCAGGAATTGGTCGTGTTGTCAAATACCAAACAGCATGTAGGACATCTGTGGCATGTACACGATTGTGATCTGAAGTTAACAAAATACTTTATTATAGCATCATTCTGTTTAGGTTTGGCATAAGACATTTGAAAATGAAATTTTCTTCTAGCTAAACTATATCACAAGAAGTAAGGTATTTCCCACAATTTTATTTTAAAATATTCTGATAAACTAAAAAGTACTCTTTTATAAGGTTTCAAACACAAAAACATAGTAAAGGCCCAAATAATACACAGGAAAGTCAAATATAATCGAAAGGTATTGAGAAAATTATTGATGTTTCTATTGTGTTGATTATATAACTTTGGTGTCTAGATTATGGAGACAAAATATGAATTATTTGGGAAACAGGAAAGATGACCCAGTGGGTACAATTACTTCCTATGTGAAAAAGGAAGATATGAATTCAGATTCCTGTACCCAAGTGAAAAGCTGGGCATAATTATATGTATACTGCAATCCTAGTGCTTAGTAGGGGTGCTGGGGGGGGGGGGGGGGGGGAGGTGAGACAAGAGGATAAATGGCGCTTCCCTGTCTCCAGCAGAGGTACAGGTTCAGTAAGAGACTCTGCTTCACAAAGAATGATACAGAGGACACACAAAGTCATCCTCACACACATACATACAAACACACACATACATATACACACAAATATTTTGCTCATTGAAGAGTTATATATTCTATATACCTATGTTTTTGGCAAAAAAGTGAGAAATACTATTTTCTTATAGATGGAAATAAAAGATTGACACACTTTAAACTATAAAGCAGTATTATGCTAATTTAGGAATAATGTACTCTGTATGTGTTCATATAGGGGAAACTACAGAAAGGACTAACAAAGAAAACCATATATTTCATATTAGAAATTCAAATTATATTCAGTACAAAAAAATTAAAAAATCATTCCAAAAATCAGAAGGAAATTTAAAATAAAAATTGTGTGTTTTTAAAATATTTTAAATGAACAATTTTCTAAAATTGTTTATTAAACATTCATAAGTACTTAAAAACATAAGGCACACAATAAGTGATATACAACACACACACACACACACACAAAAACACATACACTGGGCTTGTTCAGTCAGTAAAATGTTTTTTTTTTTTGCAACCACAAAGACTTGAATTTGAGCCCTATAACTCAGATTTAAAAAAAGAAAGCCAGGTCCAGTGGTGTATACATGCTAACTCAGATAATGCTGGGGCAGACAGGGACAGAAAAATCCTTGGGACTGGCTAGCCTGCCCGCTCTACTTGCTGAGCTCCAGGAAAAAGTAGACTTCAGTTAATTTGTCCTACATATGCATGTGCACGTACACACACATGCACACAAATACATACACCCAAAATGATATGGTACTATACAACATTTAAGTGAAGAAAACTGATTATAAATACATATCAATATTATGATCTACTTTATAAAAAGATTAATAAGGCTTAGATGCATATATCAAAATTAACAAGTCAGTTATTAACACCAGGTAACAGGATATAAATATTCTTTAAAAATATCTATTTAAATATTTCCCAAATGTGTATTTCCAAAAATATTTCAGGGTTTATCTGAAGAGAAAGACAAGTTATTAGAACTTAACCAGGTATACCATTACTCACATGGAATGTCTCGGTAGCCATTTTCTAATGCACGAAAATAATTCATAAATTCTTGAGTGGGAATTTTAAATGTTTCCAATAAACCAGTATCTTGAAATAAAGTATACATAACCTAAGTATAAAATAAAATGAAGTTTACTTTAAAAATCAGAATGCCTCTCTGTAGTTCAGTTTGTGATATATTTAGAAATATGACCATGCATATATTTTATTTTTCTCATGGTATTGGGATTGAACTCCAGGCCTCCCAAATGTCAGGCAAGAACTCTATTCACTAAGTTATGAGACCCTTTTGGTTTTTAGGGTAGGGGCTGCAACCCTGTAGGTGAAACAACAATATGAACTAACCAGTACCCCCTGAGCTTGTGTCTCTAGCTGCATATGTAGCAGAAGATGGCCTAATCGGCCATCACTGGGAAGAGAGGTC
>NC_034590.1:84229618-84288900 GCF_900095145.1 Mus pahari | reverse complement strand
AGCACACGGGAAGGCCTGGGCCAAGTAGTGGGAGTGGGTGGGTAGGGGAGCAGGGGCGGGGGGGGGGGTATAGGGAACTTTGGGGATTCATTTGAAATGTAAATAAAGAAAATAATACTAATAATTAAAAATCAAAAAAAAAAAAAGAATGTGGAACGTGGCAATGTTAAAAAAAAAAAACAGTCTGAAAAAAAAAGTATTCATCATAGTTTTGATCCTAAAGAATTCAATGGACAAACCTTCTATTCCTTCCACATTAAACATCCCTTTATGTTTTGTATTTTTTAGATAAGATAATAAAGGAATTAATGAGAATCATATTTTAACTTTTATTTGCTTGATATAATTGTCATCTTAGAGGTTTACCATGGAATGAGTTTACCCTGTCTAGTTCTGAACTCTGGCTGTCTAGTTCAAACTCCTCTCCAAGCTGACAGCTCTCAACTATTCATTGAATTGATCTGCTTGGCCTCAAATTAACTCCAGCAATTTGTTCTAGTCTTATGGCTCCTTCTTATTCTCTGGCCTCAGCTGCCTCACTCACCTGCACTGAACTGCATGAACTCACAAGAAAACTACACTGCAATCACTCACTACACTACATTCAGTACACTGCACCCACTGCACTCCACTCACCACACTCCACTCACCACACAATACTGAGTGCACTACACTCAGTGCACCACACTTACTGTGCCATGCTCAGCTCTGCGCTCACTGCACTGAGCTCACTACACTGTGCTCACTGCACTATGGTGCAGGTTTTTCCCTGTCCAATCACATTAGGGCAGTGGCAGGCCTGCAATTGGACAGGAAAAGGGAGCTGGAGCTAGGAGTTGGGGGGACAGAGAGGTCAAAGGATAAGAAGAGGAGGAGAAACCAACATGGAGACAGATGAACAGGAAGGAAATTCTGATTCTGAGTGGTTTTAAACAGCCATAAGCAGTTAAGATTTTCACAAGGTTAGAATAATTGGGGTAAAGCTTTTATCATTATCAACTGGTTCTGAAATTACTGTATTGGCATCTTGTAAACTGTGATCTTATTGATATGTAAATCTGTTTAGATAATAAGTCATGTTTCTACTGGGTAACTAGGTGTTGAGAGGGTTAATTGTAGGGTGTGTGGGGTGATGAGTGGAAGCCAGATGAACTCGCTAGCTGGGAGAGAATATCTCAGTGGTGAGACCACGCCAAGCAGGATCACACCGTGATATAGTGTTGTGGACCGCCTTTACCAGTGCCAGAGCAGGAACACAGACTGACAGGGCAGGAGAGATGGTGGGACAACTTTTTAAAATATTTCCTGCAACAACACTACACTCACTGCACTGCACTCACTGTACTGTGCTCACTGTACTGTACTCCCAACTCACTGATGAAGTGACTGACCTGCACCAAACACAACTCTACTCAACTGAACTGAACTGACTCAACTTCCAACTCACTGCTAAACTCACTGAATGATCTTCACTGTCCCAGCACTGCTCTTAAACAGCTTTTCTCCTCAGAGTTGGGTTTATCCTATCTCTGACTCATTCTGTCAAATTTTCTCTGATTCATCACTTTGTACTAGCCCTCAATTAAATACCATTGTTTGAGATTAAAGATGTATATACTAAAGACATGTCTGCATTTCAGCCATATCACATAGACCTAGGTCTTTGGATGTGATCAGAGCATCTATGTTGCAAAATTAAAATTGCTTTATATAGGAAGGTCAATTATTATACAGAATTATTAAGTAGAACTCTAACTCTTAGTTCATTTATGAAATGAACTATTCACCCAAGCTCTAGGTAGGAAAGGTAAAAAAAAATAATATTCACATTTTAGTAGTTAGAACTAAATCATGTTTCAAGTCCTTTCAAATCTCAAGTCAAGAAAAAGTAAATTTTTATTACTATGTTAGCTGAGCTTAAATCTCATTAGTATACTGAAATTAATGATTTTTCACATATATTTATATATGACAAATGTCAATAATAGCATAGGATATATAACACATGTGTATCATGTACATTTAACCATATGTTTTGAAGGCTACTTGAAAGATAAATTTATTGACAATTCCATTTCTGAACCTGAACTTAAACCAGTAAAACTTAGATTTTGCTTTTATCAATATCTGAAAAAATATAGTAATAAAGTAGTGATATGAAGACAAACCTGACTGAGAATCCTTCCTGATTTTTCTCCCATCTTTTCTACAAGCTCAAAAATCTGAAAATTCCAGTTGTTCATCTTTTCTATTAAGGAATCATAATCTTCTACTAACACCGGGTCCAGTGACACTTCCTGGTCGATCTGAACAAAGGAGAAAACAACAACTTTACCTTTTACAGATCTTTGTGTTTCAGTGAACTTAAGCCATATTTTTTTTTCAAACCAATATATCTAAAATGTTATCATTTTAACATATAGTCAGTATAAAAGTATTTTTACAAAATTTAGTATTATATGTGTGAGCATATATATTTTTAAATGTGTATCTAAATGAGAATGCTTAAGAATGGACATTAACAACAGTTAGCTATCATTTCTGTAGTGGTTTTCTCAAATATTCTTTCATCTTGACTTCTATTTCTTCTCTTAGTTAAATGCCATATCAAGACTTTAAACAAATCTTAGCATCAGGAGGCTGATGATATATTATCACTGTTAATATATTATATAATTAAGCTTATTTTCAAATGACTGTAAATCTAAAATCCATTCTTTTCATTTAAAAACATTTTACGTACCAAAGCATAAGAAAAAAATCCTTGTCTCATAACAGTGGTACTTCTTACTAGACTAGTATCTCCAAATAGTGAATAGGATTTTATCCTACAAATTTCAATACTGAGCTTGAGGAAAAATGGTACTATTAGAAGTAATCATTCTGTTTTTAATATTTTGTGTGTGTGCATTCACACATGTGACAGTATGTCTATGAAAATCAAAAGATAACTTTTCAAAGTTATAGTTCCCTCCCTCCAACATGTGGATTCAGGGATCGAACTCAGACCATCAGGCTGCTCAGCAAGCAACTTTACCCACTGAGCCAACTTGCGAGGCCATGTGAATAATTATTCTCTTCATTTTTCAATAACTATGTACATGTCTCTGCATTTTAAAAATATAATTAAGAAATAACAAAATGAAATATATCAACTATAAAATTAGATTTTTCATAAAAGAGCAAAGCTTTGTATTCATCGGTAATTGGTCTACAACTGTTACTCATAAACCAAGCATTATTCCATTAACTGTGACTTCTCAATAACAAAATTAAAATTCCATCATACAGATAATTATGTTCTGTTTAAAAACAATGAAGCCAGTACTAATCCATGTCGTATTTCACCTTTAACATAATGTTATTGAAAGTATCTTTTACATTTGGTTGTTGTGCCTCTTCCATTAGGTGATTATCACCTTCCAAAAATAATTCCCTGTAGTCTTTCTTCACTGCCTCTTCTTCTTGAGTTTCCACAATGTTCAATTGTTCTTTTGAGAAAACACTGCTGTCTTCTTCACCTTTCAAAAATATGTATAGTAATAAATAGAAATAAAATGTTCCTTAAATATGTAGCTTTATTATGAAACCCAGTCACTGATGTAAAACTACTCTGCTAGAGCGACCCATACTCCAGCTGAGGTTAAAGCATTCATTCACACCACAGGTTCTCTCTTGCTGACTGTGTACAGGGGCCTTACCCTCAGACAACAAAACCGCACCACAGCTACTCACTGATGACAGGAAGGGGCTGGCATCTTTATAAAGTGAGAAACAAAAAAGGATAGTCCCTATCAGTGGACACTGCTTGCCAATTTGGTATAAACAACCCTCATAAGAGATTATGAAACAAAAACTCTAAATTCATAATTATATGTGAACACAATTAAGAAATAGGTAAAATTTCAACCACAAAATGATAAATTCTGAATTATTTCTCTGTTTATTTGACTAATAATATTCTTTTTTTCAAGTTACATAGAAAAGCAGAGTAACACCAGTAGCCAAATAGTATTTATTCACGTTTTAAACATTTTTTTATTTATAACACCCTAAACAGGTAATTTTCCTGTGAGAGATTCATATGCTAGTAAGCAACAATAAAAAACATAATTACATACAATGCGAGTGAATTCATAAACACAAAAATGATCAATGAAGAAAGGCAGGGAAAAAGTCCATACCCTGTTATTCACCGTATAAAATTATTTTTAAAAGTCTCAAAACTGTTATTTTATCCAGTGAGCTGGCCGTGTCTGTCATACAACCTAGCAATCTAGTTCAGTCCCTGGGACTCACATAGAGATGGAAAGAGAGAACCAACTCAACCAGCTGTCTGATGTCCACAGGCATGCCATGGTATGAAGGTCCCCAACCCTAACCTGCCATCGTTCACAAACACACAATACATTTAAAGTTTTCATGATATGCATGAGTGGTACACACGAGCACTGAGAGACAGGGAAGTCATTTACCTTAGGGGCACAGCTTCAAGGGTGCATAAAGGGAAATTTTAAGATAACATTTAGTTTCTAGATCTGGGTACAGATTGTACAATGTAGAAAAATTCATCAAGCTTTAAATTTATGTTCTATATGCTCTATATGCTCTTCAATAAATAGAATTTTTAAACTTTTGTTCTGTTTATTTACTAAGATGGCATCTCACTAAATTGCCCAGTCTCCCCTCAACTACCAATCCCCTCACCTCATCCACACTATAAGCCTGGCTAATTTTTTAAAATAAACCTAGTTTTTTTATTTGTATGTGTGTGTTGGGGGGGAGTGTCGTGTGTGTATGTGTATGGATGCATCTCCCTTTATAACATGGGCTGACCTAGAACTATAAATATGTAGCTGAAGTTGGGCCTTCAACTCACAGCAAGCCTCCTGTTTCACTCTCCCAAGTGCTGGAGTTACAGACATGAGCTAGCCTGCTGGATTTTATGAGTTCTTGAGTGTCCTCACTAAGCAGGGCAGTGTCCCGTGCCTATAATCCTAGCTACCAAGGAAGCTGATTACTAAGAAGAAGCCAACATGGGCAACCTCGAGAGCTACAATCTTATAAAGATCAAAAAAAGACAATAAAATGTACTTACTGAAGGCAAACTTCAGAAGTAGGTTCAAAACCTGATGTTTGTTCTTAAACATAAAATGTTGATAGGAACTAAATCAACTTATCAGATCTTAAACATAAAATGTGACTTAAAGTTTGGGGTTTTTTTTTGTTTTTTGTTTTGTTTTTGTTTTTGTTTTTCGAGACAGGGTTTCACTGTGTAGCCCTGGCTGTCCTGGAACTCACGTTGTAAACCAGGCTGGCCTCGAACTCAGAAATCTGCCTGCCTCTGCCTCCCAAGTGCTGGGATTAAAGGCGTGCACCACCACACCCGGCTTGTGATTTAAAGATTTAATCAATTCTATACCTAACATACTGAATTACAGCAAACATTTAAGGTTAGAAAGTACTATTGTTTATAAAATACTATTTTCCAAATAAAACACATTCTTTTATAAAATAAAACTTTGAATACAGTAGTGCCTCTCTGAAGCCCCACTTTCCAGTTTTAGTTACGCATGGTTAACCACCATCCAAAACGCTGCATGGAAAAGTTTACAGGATTCATGGCCTCAAACTGCATGCACATCAAAACAGGGTGCTGGCACCTCACTGTCCTCTCCAGCTCAGCCAGCACCAGAAGCACTTCTTCATCCAGTGTATCCAAGCTAGACAGCTCCACTGTCTGACACCTACTACCCACCTCAGTTATCAAGTCAACTCTAGAAGACCTGCAGTGCTGAAAAGAGTACTGTAACTTAGTTCACTTAATAATGCATATAGGGAAGGGGGACTATAATATTCGAATAGTCTTGGTAAATAGGGGCAGTCATTACAATGATACTCTCTCTAAACGAGAATTTGGTTTCAAATTGTTGCATTTTTTAAGTGAAAAGCCCTAATGCTGAAAACACCACATAGCACACATCTTGAAGCTGAGCTGGAAGCCAGCTCCCTGCTGAATAGATAGAAGGTGCTATGCAGGCTGCTGGAGGAGAAAAGCATCAGTGGTCTAACCATGAATTGCACAAACTGCAACAGTGACCCACCAGGCAAGATGTGCCACTGCTGGAATAGTGGTAGGACTTAAAGGGGACAAGTGATCATTTTCTGGTTGCATGTGAAACCCCTTTCATGAGGAAGATGTCAAGCCTGGTACTGCAAACCTGATCACAGTTCCGTGACTTGGGAGACCATAGGCCCTAGGGGAAGACTTAACCAGTGTTGAGTGGCTCAACTGACATTAAACTACCTTCTAAACACCTTTATTTATACTCAGACAAAAGCTACTCTCAGACTTGATCAAGAAACTTCTCTTTACAGTGAATGGCAGTGAATACAAAGACTATTTGATCATAAAAGTAATGAGGAAAATAGGAACTTTGAGTACTTAGCCCTAACAGGACATTTACACCACTTTCTCTAAAAGTTAGGGAATATCTTTAAAGAGAGGAAGAAGGAATGTTAAGAAAGAGAAGACAGAACAGCCACTACAATCACAAATACAACAGTTGTTGTTGCCTCCACTGGGTGAGCCTGTACAAGGCTGGAAGGGTCAACAGCCAGTAATGTGTGGGAGATGAGTTCATGGGGTCTACCTCCCGTGTAGTATCCTTTGTATGTCTGGCCCTTTAAAGGATCCCTAGCTGCTAGTCAACTGAACCTTTAAAAGAATTGTTTGATCCTATGGCCAGTGCCTGCTGCCTCTTGGACTTCTGGGAAGGATTTAAAAAGCCAGCAGAGGCTGAAAAAGGAAGAGTAGTAGGGACCAGGTGGCAGAAGAGTAGGGTTAGAGAAGACAGTTGGTACAGAAAGAAGATAGAGTGAGGCTAGAGAAGGAAGATAATGGAGCAGAAAAGATTGAGCAGAGAGAAAATAGGAGCCAGCAGGACCTGAGCTGAACCAGAGAAGGTATTGGTAGCAGACAGTTGGAAGTGAATTGAGCTAGCAGTGTGAGAAGAGAAGACACCTGGTGACAGTTGAGCCAGGGGAAGCTCAGTTGAGAAGACAGGCTAGCACAGTTGTTTATAGTGTACAGCTGGGAAAACTGGGAGAAGGGACTGTTTAAACAGACTGTTCAGAACTGAGGGATGAATGGTTGGGAGAAAGCTTTGAAGGGGTTGGGCTGGAAAGTGGCTGAAGGGCTGGCCATGTAATTAAGAGAACCGGTTACTGTTTGTAAGAAAAGGAGACAATAAAAGAAACATTTAAGGAAACAACACATATTTTACATCTCTCTGCTGACCTGTTGCGTCTAAAAGACAAGGGGTACAAGGGGATATCTTCAGATGTCTACCTACTAGTTTCCACACTAGGCTCAACTATGAAGCTCCCTACTCATGGTTGAACACATACACCATCTTAGACTCAGTAGCTCACAAAACACAGACATAACTGGGAAAGGAATCTATGTGCAGGGACAACAGGAATGAGAGGGAAATAAATGGGTATGGGGTTAAGATTAATCTTATTATGTATGTGTATGAAACTGACAAAGGAAAATCTAATTTAAAAATCACTGACATTTAATGTGTATTACATGATTTTTTTTTAAAAACGATTTAAACAACTGAAAATTCTGGCTGCTTTCTTGGTAGGAATGCCTGGGCTGGATTTTAAGATGGATGCCTGTTGGCCTTCCCATAGGCTTCAAATTAATTGGTTATATTCTGAAAGAGGAGGAAATGGGAACTTACAGTCTACAATGTCACTTTATTCATATTCTCTTTGAGAAGTCATAAGATTTCTTGAGAGTCCATGGTATTGGCAAATAAATAAGCTCTCGTGAGGGAGGAGTTATTGTAATGCACTTTAGAAATGTGTGGGATGGGAGTGTTGTAGTCCTCTTCAGAGAAGAAACTGACATGTCTGTAACTGAACCTGTAATAACCAAAAACTGGAAACAACCTAGATGTCCCACAATAGAAGAATGGATAAAGAAAATGTGGTACATTTACACTCATTTAAAAAAAAAAAAAGAAATCATGACATTTTGGAGGTAAATAGATGGAACTAGAAAAAAAAAATCATTCTAAGTGAGGCATCGTAGACCCAAAAAGACAAAATATATATATATATATATATATATATATATATATATATATATATACACACACACTTATATGTGAGTATTAGCTGTTACATCATGATAACCAAGCTATAATCCATAGAACCACAAAGGTTCTATGTAAGGGACTAAGGTGTACAGATAGCTCTCATTAGAAAAGGAGAATCGAATAGTTATGGGTGGATAGGAATTGTAACAGAAGGAACAAGTGGGGAGCAGGTTGGGAGAGGTGGTGTGGAACGGTAGGAGGAGGGAGGGACTATGAGGAGAGGCTGCTGAGATCAGGGCCATTTGGGAGTAGCATGGAAACCAAATACAGTAGAAGCTTGCTAAAATAAATGCATATATGAAGGTGATCTAAATGGAATTGCCAAATAATGGGGAAGACAAAGTCCCAATTTGCTATTTCTTGTCACCAAATGAAGCTTCCAATGCTGGGATTGCATTCCATCTAATTGAGTTGTTGGCAAAGGGGTCTCATGGGAATCCCCAAACAACCCAGGTCAAGACTATATATTTGCTCTCCACAAATTGACAGTAAGGCCCTATTGCTGAAGACCACACCTACACACCTCACTGAACATGAAGAAGTCAAGTCAGTGCCTTCAGAGAGTCCTCACCCTGATGGGCTAGAGTCTTTGCTACAGAAGGCTCTTTGTGTGCTACCAAAAGAGAACTATAATAACCAACCAACCACAAACCTTTGAATGGACAATGGTGTTCTACCTGCAAGGTATGCTACAGTGATAGTGCTACTGAGCTGTGGGAGTAACCAACCAATATCTGATTTGACTTAAGGCCCACTCCACAGATGGAGCCCACACCTGACACTGTTCAGGGAAGCAAGAATCAAGAACTAGATAGATAGCCCAGGGAATTAGGGTAAAACAAAAAGTCCTGCTCTTTTATAAAAAATGTAGCAATAAAATGACTCCTGATTTCATTCTGCTATATACATAGATTAATGACTTGCTTGATCATCATCAGAGAAGTTTCTTCCTGCAACAGAAGGGAACAAATACAGAGACCCACAACCAGACAATACGCAAAGGGGGAAAGGTCTTGGAACACTCAGCCCTAAATGGATATCTCCATCAAATACCTCTCCTCAAGGCTCAGGGAACCCCATGGAAGAGGAGGCAGAAAGAGTGTATGAGCCAGAGGGACTGAACAAAACAAGACCATCTAAATCAACATGGTCAAAGCTCACAGGATAGGAACTGAGAGACTGAGGCACCACACATAGGACCTGCATGGGTCTGTGCTAGGCACTCTGGGGCCTCTGTGTATATACCATGGATTCCAGTTTAATGTCTTTATGAGATTCCTGAGTGTTCTAAGAAGAGGCTCTCTGATTCTTGTGCCTTGTTTTCAGCTTTTTTGTTTTGTTTTGTTTTGTTTTATCCTATCATATTATAATCTCTTAGAAGACTTGTTATAATGAGAGACAGAAAAGGAGTAAATCCAAATGGGAGGGAAGGTGGGGAGGAACTGGGAGGAGTAGAGGGAGGAGAGTCATAATCACAATACATATTATTTGAGATTTTAAAAACTATTTTTAATAATAGAAAAAATAATTGATAAGAATTTCAACTTACTCAGATAAAACCGAAAGTCCTCTAATCTCAAAAAACATTTATGGAAATTTACAGCATGAACTATTTAGTCATTTGAAGTTTAAGAAAGAGAAATGCTTTTGACTGAGTTTCTAGAACATAAACTATCCTGTGCTCTGGTGAGAAACAGAAATTACTATATAAGTTGAATATAAATTCATAAACATCTGAAGCCTGCTAAATGCAGATATAATGCCATAATAAACAAGAATTTAAAAAAAACTCAGCCTGGTAACACTTCACATGAGTGCTGCCTACTCTGGTCACATGTACTCAAGTAGGAATCTCCCCTCAAAGACCAATTGTTCCAGAGATCTATGAGAAGTAGTAAAAAAAAAAATATATATTTCTTAAAAGCTGTATTAATTGTAATTCATTCACTTGTTCATTCAAGGCCACCATGTCTGATAAGGACACTATAGCAGAATGTCTCATATCGGTGGCTTATGAGCAACAGTTTATTCTCACAGTGGAGAGGTGGGAGGAGCAGTGCAGTGGTATTCTGGCAAAGTTCTCAGGTTTCGGAAGGCCAGTTTCTCATACAGTAGAAGGAAAGCAACAAAGTTCTAGTGAGCCCTTTAAAGGAAATAATCTCACCTTCAACAACGATTCCCTCCTAAAAGCCCCTACACTTCAGGTGTTAGCACCTCAATTTTGGGTGAATAAAAGAAAATTTAGCTTGTACTCTCAGTGTACAAGTAAATATTTTTAGTAAATAGAAGGTTACACAACTATCATGTTATCTACTTTTAGAACACTCTCATCATCTACACAACATCCCTCATGGATGTTTGTTGTTAATCTCCATTCTCCTTTTAGATCTCAACTGTTCTGACATTGTATAAATTTACATTTTGAGGATTTCTTGTAGATATAATAATATTTATTATATATGTATGTATAAACTGTAAGTATTTTGAACCTGGCTTCTTTCACTTAAAACAATATTATTTGTGTTGTTGGACCATATATCAAAAGTTCATCATTGTAACTGCTAAACACAGTTTACAGACGTATGCCTACAGCATTTATCAACTCACAAGCTGGAGTTTGTACTGCTCCCACGCCTGCACTATGATGACTAAGGATGCATTGTATGTGTTTTCTCCTGGTATATTCTGGACTGTAATACTACTGAGTCATGTAAATCTACATGTAACTTTCTAGAAACTGTCAAATTTTTTTTACAGGGTCCAAATTCCTCTGCACCCTTTCACAAGTGACTCTCCCTTTGACTTTAGCTATTCTACTTAGAGTATTGGTGTGATCTCAGTGTAGTAGTAATTGCATTTCCCTAACAATGTCAACTATCTTTTTCCATTTAATTATCCAGTTAGCTTTTTTTGTCAAATGACTGTCACTGAAATACTACCACATGCTCCTCCTACTCCTCTTCTTCTTCATGCTTTATTTATTTTATGTTATTTTTTGACACAGGTTTTACTAGGTACCCAGGCTGACCTCAAATTCATGATCTTTTGCCCCCTCTTCCTGCATTCATACTACAAGTACTTTTCTCCATTTTTATCTAAGTAGTCTGACATACTACTATTAAATTTTTAAAGCTCTTTATACTACTTGGATACAATTTCTATTTAGCCAAATAATTTGCAAATATCTCCTGTTACTCTGGATTTGTCCTTTCATTTTCTTATTAGTACCTTTGAATAATAATCACTTTTATTTCCTTTTTTGCTTCCTCCTTTAGGTACCAGTGGGTACTGAACCAGGACCTTATTGGTGGTGGTAGGTAAAAGCTCTACCACTGAGCTATATCCTCGGCCCCCTTTTTAGTTTTACATTTTAAGGCAGAGGACTAGAGGGATGGTTCAGCAGTTAACAGTACTGGCTGTTTTTCCAGAGGAACTAGGTTCAACTTCTGGCACCCACATGGTGGCTCACGGTGGTTAGTTACCTGTAACAAAAATTCCGAGAAACTAAGACCTTCTTTTGGTTCCCATAGGCAATCAATGCACACAGTGCATAGACTATACATGCAGGCAAAACATATACACATAAATTTTTAAAAGTTGGAAGTTTCAAACAGGCCTCATTAATTTGCAAAGAATGGCCTTTATCTATTGTCTAGCCAGGCTGGCTTTCACTCTGTAGCCCAGACTGTATACTCCCAAGTAGCTAACAAAGCCTGCCCCAACAGGTTTAAGTAAGCTTTAAATTGCTAAAGCCAATATTTTTTTCCTATCAGACATAGTAAAATTTGTACTTAATTATTTTTCCCAAATTTCTCTCTAAGTAAAATGTAAGACATTTAGGAATGGAGTTCAGTGGTAGAGTCCTTGTCAAGTAGTCACAGCACTCTCAGTTCAAACCTCAGCCACATAAACAATAAATTAATTATAATAAAAATTAAAGAATAATATTATCTCTTTTGAATTACGAATGTTAGCAGTGGATATACCTTTTATCAAGTTGAGGAACTATCTTGTCTATTATAAGTTTGGTTCTGTCCACAAACAAAATTGTTATTGCTTCTTTTTTCTCTTGACACTATCATGTGATTTTATTTCCCTCTGTATTTGATATATATAATTTATTAACCTTTGGATACCCCATGATTCTTGCATTTTGGAATACCACAGGGGACATTTTTACATTTGCACATAAAAGATATCAGTCTGTTGCCTGTTCTTGTGATGGCTCTATGTGGTGTTCGAGTAACACAAGTCAAATGAGGAAGCTGCAAGGCTGTATTGTTTTGGGAAGTGTGTGCGTGAAGGATTAGTCAGTCTTCTTTTAAACAACTTATCAGGTGTAAATTATATAAAACAAACAAACAAATAAGTATGTTTTTAAAACCTGTTGAGTTGTATACATTTAAAAGTGAATTTTATAGTCTAGAAAGGATTGGTGAGAGCCTATTTCTCTGTTACCGTTTTGCCTAAGATATAGCCTTTTAGAGCTTATACGTTAAAGTTATGGAATAGCTAAAATTTCATCAATAGCATTTCTTGTCTGAGGGTATAAAATGCTTCATAATGATACTAATCATTTCTCTCAATACCATGAAACTACATAATCCCTTTCAAACATAAACATAAATTGTGTGGTACAGGTTTCCACATTACTAATTTCACTATTTATTAAAACTAGTCATAACCAAAGACTATATTCATCTGTACAACACATTTCTTGCTCTTCAAAATATGCCCAGCACCTGTCACTCATTAGTCACTCTTACTAATCCTGGAGAACAAGTAAAATCCACTGTACTACCCACCATGAAGATGAGGAAGTGTGAGCTGTGATGTAATCAGTGTGGAGTATTCACTCAGCACATGTGATTCTCCTGAGTTTCACCCCAGCACCACAGAAAACAAAAATCCAGAAATGTAAAACTAGGGAAATGGATGTTTAAACAAGCACTGTAACACTAGCCTTGAACTCAAAATACATATAACTAATGCAATCTCACCTGATTTTTCACTGTGGCAGTCTGTACCATCAGGTTCACATGCTGAAACATATTTGAGTATTTGGTGTCCACAGCTTATAGAATAAAACAGATAAATATATATATGATAAATGAAGTTTTGTTTTATTTTACCTAAACATAACTAGGAAATCTGCCTGAATTTTAAATGAGATCTCAACTGTAACATATCCTAAGACGTTAATCTGTGCATAAACCTGAATGGTATTATTTAGGAAACTCCTGTGTCCGTAAGGAAATAACACACTTTTGAAAGTCAATAGTGGTGTCTAAGTTTAAAACCCTGTATTTCTAAGAAGACCAAATCAACAAGGGACTGCAAATTAACCAATAATTCTGTTTACCGAAATGATATGAGGAGTAAAATACTATTGTATTTCACCTCAGATAGAGATTATTTATCTGGAAAATAATAGCACTAAGCTGAGAAAAGCTTTGTTTAAAACTACTATATATATCAAGAGGATACAATTTTAATATATCCTCCACTTACAATACAGAATCAGAAAACTGCTAATACTTTTCAGAGAACTTGTGTTCTAAAACAGAAACAGAGTGGCTGTGGAACTTACCTGCTACACAGATTGCTATCAGGGTTCCTCATCAGGTACTGATGGGAATCTGCTGCATTTGATACACTGCCCAGTGATCTATGTAAAATAATATTCGGTTTGGTAAGAATATCAGTGGTATCAGGAAATCCTATGGGTGATCGATTAGTTAGAGAGCCAGCAGACACTGGTACATGGCTTGAAGAATTCAGAAGACTGAGGCTGGGCAAAGCACCTAAAAATCAAGAGAGAGGATATATAAATAAGTATGGATTTATGAGTATGCATTCACTGTATGTATCTTGAGTTTTCATAAAGAGCATTTGCCTCCTAAAAATTTCAATTACTTAATAAGTTTGTATCTATGCTGTGCTTTGATACAGTCTAAATTTAAGCATCTGGTATATTTGTCATTATTGATCACTACTAGGTAATTAGTAGTTATCAGCCTCTGGCATAACAACATATACAATATAAATAGTGAGTTCCTTTAAACGTCTAGCTGCACAGCAGAAATTTTTGAGTTTACATTGGTCTTGATCTTTTATATTTTATGAAAGGCCTGTGATTGTAAGAAAAAAAGAAAAACAGATCAGCTATCGTTTACATTCTATTTTTAAAAAGCTCGACTATCCACATGACAAAAAGTCTTAATTCATAATATTCAATATTGGAAAACTAAAGTTCGTAACAACATTAAGCAAATTGACAAAATTATACTAGCATAGGGATGGGTCCTTTTAAAAGAAACATCCACGAGTTTCCACTTCATTCAACAAAGGCTTAGAGACTACTTTATGCTAAAAATGTGTTGAATTTCACTATGTTCATAGCAGCCTTATTTATAATAGCCAGAAGCTGGAAAGAACCCAGATGTCCCTCAACAGAGAAATGGATATAGAAAATGTGGTACTTTTTCACAATGGAGTACTACTCAGCTATTAAAAATAATGACTTCATGAAATTTGCAGGCAAATAGTTGGGATCTTGAAAATATCCTGAATGAGGTAATCCAGTCACAAAAGAACACACATGGTATGTACTCACTGATTAGTGGATATTAGCCAAAAAACCAAAAATCAAAACAAAACTCGAAATACCCACGATACAACTCACAGACCATATGAAACCCAAGAAGATGCTATAGTCCTACTCAGAAGGGAGAAGAAAATAATCTTGGAAAGTAGAGGGAGAGAGGGACCTGGGAGGGAGACAGGAGGGGGAGGGAAAAGGGAGCCAGTTCAGAAAGAGAGATGAAGAAGTACAGAGGGTCAGGAATTTGAAAGGAGGTGTGTAGCAGTGGGAGAGGGGGACCTGGGGGTAGCCACTAGAAAGTCCAGATGCCAGGGACCCAAGAGGTTCCCGGGACCCAACAGAGAGGACATTAGCCAAAATACCCAACATCGGTGAGATAGAACCTGTAGAGACCATGTCCAGTGGATAGGCATGGTCCCTGGTTGAGGGCCACCCACCCACCTCAAAAGTAATAATCCAGAATTGCTCCTGTCAAAAGGAAATGCAGGGACAAAGAGTGGAGCAGAGTCCGAAGGAAAGGGCATCCAGAGAATGCCTATAACTGTCAGGTTACAGGCTGGGAATTTTCTACCCTCATACTAAATATTTTACCACAATTATCATTTTAAAAAATCAGTACATTCTTCTAAAAAAATTCTCTTGTTCTGGATCTGTACCTATTTCAAGTCAGTAAAATAATTTTTTATGTTCTATCCAAATGCTACTATCTATCAAAGTATATAGTACATATAGGTTGAAAATATGTTTACTGCGTGAACTAACAATGGACCAAGTAGTAGTCAACACAAATGACTTAATCATGTTAACACAATATATGATATTCAAAATTTGTGAAATGAAAAGTATGTACATTACCATATGGTTTGAGGGCTCCAATGTTTAATTTAAAAAGAATCATTTGTAAGCCAGATAAGATAATGTACACCTAAGTTCCAACTACTTGAAAGGCTGAGATAGAAAGAGCCCATGGGTGCAAAGTCAGCCTGTCCAACATTAAGGTTATTTGTAAAACAGGATGATTTCTTACCAGCTCTTCTCAGACCTGCATGGTGCGTCAGTGACACAGATGATGACCTCTGCTTTGGAATTGTCAAAAGATTTGAACTAAAAGGTCCATTTAGGTGGCATCCATGACTAAAAAAAAAAAAAGGAAAAGGTAAGAATTTTTAAATCATAAAAATTCCTTTTTTTTCCCAATCTCTTTGCAAATCAATTAGCAAATTAATACTTCTACACTCCAACATAGGACTTCTACCTCAGACCTAGAGGAGAGCCAGTAAAGCTTTTCTATTAAAAGAGCAAAATAAAAAATTCTTCTGACTTTTCTGTTCATGTTTCTGATGCAATTTCTCGGTGTTGTCACAGTAGCAGTGAGGCCTCTGAATGCTCCAAACTGGCTCAAGTGAGTTTCCTCATGATGCTTATCACAAAACACGATGGAGCAGGTTCAGCCCAGCAGGTGTAATCTATTCATCATTCTGAAGGTAAGTTATCACCTGGAAGGCTTCTTAAAACAGACTCTGCTTCCACCCCCACAGTTTCCAGTTTGGTAAAGTCTTAGATAGGCCACGTTAATATGGTTTTCTAACAAGGTTTCAGATGATACAGGTTGCCTCCAGATGTGACCTTAAACATATACTGACTGCTACTCCTGTAAGTCACTTATTTAGCGGGCATTTTTCTAAATAGTTATAAGTATGCCAAACTCATCACAGCAATTGAGCAGGCCTTAGGGCTACATTCTATGTCTACTTGCTTTCAAGTTTTATTGATCTAGGCTCTGTTCTCAGTAAGCTTCTCCCATCTCCATACATCCTTCCTGCTCTTTACTCAATGAGGAGCTACTTTTGACCTCAGAGGTGCTGATTTCTATTTCTATTATAAATGTTCCCATATTGGTCATAATTTTAATGCTTAAAGATTTTTTGAATGTTTATGTGGTATGAGTGCATGTGTGTATGCATGTTCATGTGTATGGGCACATATATGTGTTCACAGGCAGGTACACTTGTATATGTATAAGCAAGTGTGAGGAGGCTTGTGACTGGCATATGGAATCTTCACTGATTGATCTCAATCACACTCAGTCTTACCATTGAGCCCAAAGCTTGCTAATAGTGCTAGCCTAGCTAATACGTTGGTCTCGGGATACCTTTTCTCTGCCTTCTGAGTGCTGACATTACAAATGAACTTCCAACCCAGCATTTATATAGGTGCCAGGAATCCAAACTCAGACCCTTACACTTGTATAGCAAGCAGTTTTTTTCACTGAGCCATTTGCCCAGTCCCTAGAGATTAATTTCTCACATTGATCTGTGAGTTTCTTTTGGGTCTGTGTCTTTTTTATATCCACATTCACTATAGATATAGCACAGTATTGATAAAGGTGTTCAAAGGATTTGGGGGGGGGCAAATAAATAATAGACTGTTTAGGTTTTTACTTTACAACATATATATCTTGTCTACTGTGCAATTTTGAGCGACTACTTTCTCTTTACAACATCAACATCGAAATTCAACTTGAACACCAGACTATACAGGACATTTTTAACAAGCCATCTGTCTTTAAAGATCTATAGTAGTGTAATCACAAACCCTGCACCATAACTGAAAGACTTCAGTGAGAATGACTAGAAAGTGAGAAGTTTCATAAATGGGAGGGGGGTTAGGGAAATCCACAAGCTGAACAGATTACTTCTTACTGAACAAAGCTGCTTTTCTCAGAAGCTGACAGCTTTTGCTCATCATTCAGTTATTTTGCCAAGAAATCTAACAGAAGTTGTTTTCATGTAGAGAGCTTTCCAAATTATTTTCAATGCTCTTTTTTAATCAGCAACATTTTTGCTGTTTCTGTTGTCTTTCAGTGTAAGTTAACCCAGTAACTTTTGTTACCCTCATTCTTTGAAAGACATTGATTTCCATCTTTTCCAAGTAAGACTGCAGATATGTAATAAGGTAATAACAGATTTTCAACTTCCAGAATAAGTGTTCAGAATTATTCTATATGTATTAGTAAGGCATCCCAAAACTTAATGATTAGAAAAGCCGTACAATCACGCCTTCCTTAAGGAAGATCAAACAATTGGTGAAGGACACTAAAACTGTCGAGGAGGCTAACTCAACAGCCCAAGTGGCTTGTAGCAAAACTATAAAATAGTGTAAGTTAAGTGATAAAGGAGAAGATGAAACACGGGGCACCATTACCAATAGACTTAACTGTTTCTGTGAAATAAGGTACAGGGTACAAAAATATTAGCAACTGTTCAAGGTAATTTAACTTTGTAAACAATCCCTAAGCCAGAGAAAGATAGAATTATACCAAGAAATAAAGGCCAAAAACAGATAACAAATTTAAAAAAGACATCTGAGGGATTAGAAATTTGGTTTCAGTTATATTCAGAGAGGTTTAATACTGTAATCACGTTAAATTCATAGTCAGGAAAACTTTAATCAAGCACAAAGCTGAGTTCAAATCAAGACCTAAAAACCTAGGATTAGAGAGAACTATAACAATACCGAGGTGAATGCAGAGAATGCAGAGCTACTGCAAAACACCCTAACGTTTCCTGGATAAAAGTATCACTGGTAGTAATTGACATCATTTAGTGTATGTCTTTATGATGGTCACATGACTTTTTAAACTAAATTCTCTAATATTTACTTATAATTCAATGATTTAGTCATACTAGACACCATCCAAATGTTGAACATCTATTTGTAGCTAAAGGCCACAACTTAGTGCAGATAAAAATATTTATCTGTGCATTAATTTATTTTGTATAGCATGGATCCAGAGACTTGTATTACAAAAAGGGGTGGTTGTTGTTGTTTTACAAATTCTTAACTGTATCAGTTATGGTTTCTATTGCTATGATTAAATGTCATGCCCAAAGCGACTTGGAGAGGAAAGAGTTTGTTTATATCAGCTTATAACTCTCATGATGGAACGCAAGGCAGGAGCCTGGAGGCAGAGGTCATGGAGGAGCTCAAAGCTTACCCTGCAGGGTTTGCTCAGCTTGACTTATATAGTCCCCAGGACCCAATCAGCCCAGGAGTGCACTGTCCACAGTGAGCTGGGCCCTCACACATTGATCAGTAATCAAAGAAAATGCCCCACCAGCTTTGCCTAAAGTACCTGATGGAATTGAGGTTCCTCTTCCAAGATGACCCTGGCTTGTGTCAAACGTATATAAAACTAGCCAACACACTATGTTGTCCCAACTATGTATAAAGAACACGTGAAAATTTATTATGGAAAAACCAGATTCTGTATACTAGAAAAATTATATTTAACATTTTAGGTATATGTCTATTTAAAGGAAATATATATCATAAAGCCAATTACTATTTTGGCTAAATTTCTAAATCTAAAAAATATGACTGAATCCAGAGAATCTGTGCACATCAAAAACACTTCTCAAGTAAAGATGAACATTTATCTAGATTGTATTTTATTATAATTATATGAGGCAGCACTTAGATAAAAATGAGTTGAATTTAATATGCCAAACATTTTTTTAAAGATTTATTTATTATTATACATAAGTACACTGTAGCTGTCTTCAGACGCTGCCAGAAGAGGGCATCAGATCTCATTATGGGTGGTTGTGAGCCACCATATGGTTGCTGGGATTTGAACTCAGGACCTTTGGAAGAACAGTCAGGGCTCCTACACGCTGAGCCATCTTGCCAGCCAATGTCAAACATTTTTAACTGAAAATATATTGCCATACTGCAAATGTGAACAGTAAAAACAAAAACTTAAGCCCAAGTAGGTATTTCCAAGACAATAATTCATTCCTATGGAAAGGAAACCTAAGTCTCAGCTCATTTCCCCTTTCTTATTTCACACTGGCCTGTATCATACTTTCCTTAAAAAAATAAAAAATAAACAAATCAAAAGAAAAGAAAAGAAAAGAAAAGAAAAGAAAAGAAAAGAAAAGAAAAGAAAAGAAAAGAAAAGAAAAGAAAAAAGAGAAAAGGAAAGGAAAGGAAAGGAAAGGAAAGGAAAGGAAAGGAAAGGAAAGGAAAGGAAAGGAAAGGAAAGGAAAGGAAAGGAAAAACTGACAGGATCAGAGGTGAGGAGGACACAATATCCGTCCCAACATCGGGAGTAACTAGGACCAGTGGGACCCAGACATGTAGGAACTCTGCCAGACCAGTGGCAGGCACAAGTTCCTTCTGGTCTGTCTGGACTGGTGCCCTAAGCACACCTTGAGCGCAAACTCTATAGCCAGTCCCACAACACCCAAAGGAAGTTTCACTCCTAGGTGCTCCAACACACCCAAGATCACAGGATCCCAGGGGCTTGGTCACACCAGGATCTCAGGGTCCCAGGAGCTCTGACACACCCAGGATCTTAGGATCCCAGGATCCCAGAATCACAGGATCACAGAGACAGCTTAATTCTGAGGAGTTCTGACACAATGAGGATCACAGGAAGGATGAGCTCCAGATAGATATAGCCAGGGCAGGTAGCACTAGAGATGACCAGATGACAGGAGGCAAGCATAAGAACATAAGCAACAGAAACCAAGTTTACTTGGCATCATCAGAACCCAATTCTCCCAACATAGCAAGTCTTGGATACCCCAACACACCAGAAAAGCAAGACTAAGATCTAAAATCACTTCTCATGATGATGACAGAGGCCTTTAAGAAGGACACAAATAACTCCCTTTAAGAAATAAAGGAGAACACAGGAAAACAGCTAGAAACCCTTAAAGACAAAATACAAAAATCCGTTAGAGATGGGCAGTAGTGGCGCACGCCTTTAATCCCAGCACTTGGAAGGCAGAGGTAGGCAGATTTCTGAGTTCGAGGCCAGCCTGGTCTAAGAGTGAGTTCCAGGACAGCCAGGGCTACATAGAGAAACCCTGTCTGGAAAAAAAAAAAATCCCTTAAAGAATTACAGGAAAACACAACCAAAGAGGCAAAGGAAAACCATACAGGATCTAAAACTGGAACTAGAAACAATAAAGAAATCACAAAGGGAGACAACCCTGGAGTTAGAAAACCTAGGAAAGAGATCAGGAGTCACAGATGCAAACATCAACAACAATACAAGAGATAGAAGAGAGAATCTCAGGTGCAGAAGATACAATAGAAAACATTGACACAACAGTCAAAAAATGCAAATAGCAAAAAGCTCCTAACCCAAAACGTCCATGAAATCCATGACACAATGAGAAGACCAAACCTAAGGATAATTGGTATAGAAGAGAATGAAGATTCCCAACTTAAAGGGCCAGTAAATATCTTCAACAAAATTATAGAAGAAAACTTCCCTAACCTAAAGAAAGAGATGCCCATGAACATACAAGAAGCCTACAGAACTCCAAATAGACTGGACAAGAAAATTCCTCCTGTCACATAATAATCAAAACAAATGCACTAAACAAAGAAAAAATATTAAAAAACAGTAAGGGGAAAGGGTCAAGTAACATATAAAGGCAGGCCTATCAGAATTACACCAGACTTCACGCAAAGTATGAAAGCTAGAAGATCCTGGGCAGATGTCATGCAGACCCTAAGAGAACACAAATGCCAGCCCAGGCTACTATACCCAGAAAAACTCTCAATTACCATAGATGAAGAAAACAAGATATCCTATGATAAAACAAAACCAAATTTACACAGTATCTTTCCACAAATCCAGCCCTACAAAGGATAATAGATGGAAAACACTGACACAAGGGGTGAAACACTCTCTTGCTAGAAAAAGCAAGAAAGTAATCTTTCAACAAACCCACACAAACATAATTCCACCTCTAACAAGAAAATTAACAGGAAGTAACAATCACTTTTCCTTAATATCTCTTAATATGAAAATTAATATTACCAACATATCCTAATTAATTGAAATTCAAAATATGAGGAATTAGAAATTTGTTGGCTATCATCCAGTCTCTTTAATTTGGTAATTGGAGAAACAGGTCCAATATTGTACAATCCATATACACTTTCTGCTTGTTTGTACACGACAGAGTCTTGCTGTGTTCCACATAATGGTCTTGAAATCATGCTTCTCCTATCTCAGCCTCTTTATTAGTAGGATTGTTTATTTGATGTTTTTACACTATACTATGGTTTTCAGAACAGCTTACATATTTCAAAGTTATTTATTCAGCCAAAAGAAATGTAGACAATTAATTTGGGAGGTGGCTTGTAAGAGGACAATAAAGAGTGAAACTTAATGTTTTGCTTATAATTACTATATAAATTTTGAAGAAAATGACCTTATAAGTTACTCTTTTCTGCGATGAATACTTTTCAAAATCATCACAGCTAATGAACCAGAATCTTACCCTCACCTAATGTCTGTGCCACCCTCCAAGCAGAAACAATGTTCATTGAAACAGTTGATGAATGACTTCATGGATAGACCATCTTAATACACACACCATTTCTTAATTGAATGTAACCTGTTCCCAGTGGGCTGAGAATGATACAATCACTCAAGTCAGATAGCTTTGACCATTGCAGGAAATATGTATTCAAGTAATCATGTCTACAATTCATCCCTTGGTGCAACAGAAGTGTCAACTCTTAGCTTAGCTACTATGGAGGTAAAATCCTTTGGTGATGTAAGGGACATTGAAGTACAGCCTTACTACAATGAATTCCAATGTCTAAAAATTATTCTTACTTTGGGTTTGTACAATAGTAAGAGCCAAGATTTTAAAGCTCTACTAAAAATAAAATAAAACAAAACAAACCAACAAAAAGTAGAGTGTACTTTATGTTTCAATTAAATTATGTTCCTGTGTTCTCATCAAAAGCAAAAACTGCCAACGTGTTGAGTATTGAGGAGATTCACAGTAAGTTCTCCACAATATAATTTTTTCAGGGATAAATAACCCTGAAAACCCACCAGCAAGATTTGTCCTATTTTTAGAAACGTAGAACACTGAATTTCAACATATAGTCTTCAGAGTTGTCAAAGGCTCACACTAGGCAACATGGAAGGTGGGGGTTTTTTTGTTTTGTATTGTTGCCAATCTTGCAATATGTTTTATACATATAAATGTGAATTCAATATGATTAGTGGTATAGAAAATCAATTGTAATACATAAAAATTAATTATTCTTAATGATATAAAGCTAAAATATACTTTTAAATAAATTAGAGAAAAAACTATCATGTTTACCATCAAGACAAAATTTTTGCGGCTTCTCATTCTTCTGTACTATAAATTATTCATACTTGACTCTACTCTTCTATACATTAAAGTTTTATGAGAAAGGAATTATTTTGATCAAACACAACAAAATTCAAGTTAACAAACCATAAAAGAATGTGGAAATTATAATTATCTGAGAATATTTCACATACAAATCTTAACAGTTTAACATATGAACAGCTATGTACCAATCCTGCCATCTACTGTCTCAAATGTGTAATTTTACACAGCTCAAACTAAATAAAGTTTAGCTTGACACCTGCTCAGTAGTAAGATAGTGTGGCCTAACATGGAATTTCCATTCATTACAATTCTACTAACCCAGATAAATGACTGAAGTTTCTCTCCATCTTTCATGGCTTTCAGAATAAGAACTGAATCCTCTGTTATTAGGGAAATGTTACTTATTAATATTAATAAATTTTTAGGTCCTGTATTTTCCCAGCCTCGCAGTTAAATTAACTGTGATTTCTGATTTAGCAATTTTCATTTCAAGCCAGTTCTCAAGGGATTATATAATATGTATGTGGAAACAGGATTTGGAACATTTTTGCCACCTTAAACTAGCAACTGTGATGATAAGTCTGGAGAATATAATTTGTCCTTTCCAAGTCAGTAACTGGCATACTACACAATCGATCGGTGACTGCTTCCATAAATTTGAAAGATGTGCCACCATTGATAGTAGAAAGCGTGCCTAGCATGTGGCAGTGCTCTAGGTTGGAGCCTCTGCAGAAGAGATCGGAAGGGTCCAGGATGCTAAGTTGATTTTAGTTGCCCTCAGCCAGTGGTTCTCAACCTGTAGGTCATGACCCTCTGGGAGTTGAATGACCATTTTACAGATGTCACCTAAGGCCAGCAGAAAACAGATTTTTAACACTATTATTCATAACAGTAGCAAAATTATAAAGTAGCAACAAAAACAATGTTATGTTGGGGGTCACAACATGAGGAACTGCACTGAAGGGTCACTGCATTAGGAAAGCTGAGAACTATTGAGAACTGAAGCCAACTCATGGATATGGTTTTTAAAGGCTCCAACATCCTCTGTACCCAGCTGACCTAAGCTTTGATAAACTGTTACCTTCTTTTTAATAGTTTCTTGATTATAACTATTATTGACAAAGTAGGCTACACAGGTTCAACAGAAACAAGATGTAACCCCAAACTTTCTGTTCCTATCATGCATCTGAAAACCCACATGAGAACAGAAAAGGTGGTGACCCCGTTCCAAGGAAACTCCAGCCCTTTCTGGGACTCTCTGATGTTTCTTTTCTTTGGAATAATACTTTGAGCAATACTTCTCTCGTGTTAAAACTTGTCCTTCAAGTTATCTATAGTGCTACTCTCTCTTTAGAAGCCTGTACTCACCCCTAGAGTTGTTTTTCTCTGCCTTACAGTTAACTTCCAATACTTTATCTCATTCCACTTTTTTCACTGACAGACACAAGAACTAAAACACTAGCTAGAGTCTCAATATAGTCTCTGTATTTGGGGCCTTCTCAGACTTTACCACGTTTAAGAATTACCACCTACACTGTCCTAAATATACTGCAACAATTCTTTCTTGATTTTAAAACTACTTCAAACCTTGTCCAAAAAGAGGGGATGCTTTACACTGAAAAGGTTCTCAGAGTTTTACCTTGAAACACTGAGTTCTTGGTAAGACCTCTTACCACTGCTGCGATCCCACCTTGAACAGTGCTCATTAGTTAGCAATGCTGAGGCTCCTGAGCTCCTCCTCAGCTGTGGAGTTGGGAAACTGGTTCTGCTACTCAATCCCTGTCAAATAATTTTAAAACAGCTAAATTATCATCCTTTAATATGTTACATATAATGACACATCACAAATCAATATAATATGTACAGGTAAAACAAACTTCACTTTGAAAATTTTCCAACTTTCTACTTCCAATTTCCACATTTGACATTGTTAACTATTTTTTCTTAATCAAAAGCTCCTGAACTCTTATGACAAACTACACTTTTTAATTTTTACATTTTATTTATAGTTTCAAGAGTGAAAAAAATCAGAGCTTAAAAAATGGCCGTGGACAGGAGCCTGATATAGCTGTCTCCTGTGAGGCTCTGCCAGTGCCTGGCAAATACAGAAGTGGATGCTCACAGTCATCCATTGGACGGAGCACAAGGTTCCCAATGAAGGAGCCAGAGAAATACCAGGAAGCTGAAGGGGACTGAAGCCCCATAGAAGGAACATCAATATGAACTAACTAGTACTCTCAGAGCTCCTTGGAACTATACCACCAATAAAACACACACACACACACACACACACACACACACACACACACACACACACACACACACGGTGGAACTTATGGCTCTAGCTATATCTGTAGCAGAGGATGGCCTAGTCGGTCATCAATGAGAGGAGAGGCCCTTGGTCCTGTGAAGGCTCTATGCCCCAGTATAGGGGAATGTCAGGACCAGGAATGGGAGTGGGTAGGTTGGGGAGCAGAGGAAGGGGGGAAGAGGATAGGGGATTTTTGGAGGGGAAACTAAGAAAGGGGATAACATTTTAAATGTAAATAAAGAAAACATCTAATAAAAAAGAAAAAAAGATTAAAACTAAAAAAACAAAACAAAACAAAACAAAAAACCAACAACAACAAAAAATGGTCATGGAAGACTGACACTAAAAATTCACTTGAGTACAAGGTACGGCCCAGGGTAGTTACCACTTTTTATATGTTTAGCAAAAGATAAATAAGTGATAACTAATGTGGAAAAGCTCCAGGTTCTCAGTTACCTTTAAAATTAATGATTAAATTAAGTGCAGAACATCTTAAACGTTATTTTACTATAACTTTTTGAGTAAATTCTCAATTGATCTAAACATTCAGTCAAAGGGAATACTTTTCTTATAGTATTATAAATAAATGTGCCCATGATATACATCTAATATAATGTCTGCTTTATACATTTCCCCCACAAGAGATACTACAACAATATCAGAAAGCTACATACTGTATGTTTTCACAAGAACACTGATTTTGTAAAAGTTTGCGGTACGATAGATGTAAGGTACAAACCCTTGCTTACTTTGACTTAGGTTTAAATAGGCTTTCTTAGTTTGTAACATATGTTTAAAAACAAAACAAAACAAAAAAACATTTCTACTGAATTATCTGTCCCCTGTTGCCTGCCTTTGGGTCCCCCTGTAGGGGCCTCAATGTGAGAAAATGTGCTTAGTCCTGCTGGAATGTGAGGCAACAGGGCAGAGCTGTACCCTAGGGAGCTTCCCCTTCTCTGAGAAGCAGAGGAGTACAGGAGAGATGGACTAGTGGGGGTGGGACTGGGAGGAGGAGGGCTTCCATCAGGATATAAAGTGAATAAATAAATTAATAAAAAAGAGAATCCTATCCCCCCTTTCTTTTACTATTTTTCCACAAATTCTGAGACTTTTTTCTGATTTAAAATAAATCTTTGTTTATAAGCTTTTCCAAAATCAGAGACAAATTAGATATGAAATTCTAATAAGCAGTTTAAAGAACAAAAAGAAAAGGCAAGATTGTTACTTCCTTGTTTTTAAATGAATTGTATCAGCAGATTCCAGCACTCTAAATACAATGATCTACAAAGCCTAGGAAATGAGTTATTTAGACATTCTGCTTAATTAATATTGTGTTTAAAATGTTTTTTAAATATACAAGAAAACTTTCCTACTCACTAGATACAACAGCATAATAATGCTTTCAATAGGGTTTTTCTGATTAGAATATTATTGTTTTCTTTTTTAAAGTTTTGGGGCAAAGTCTTAGTATGTAACCCAGTCCTCAGTCTCCACCTCCCCAGTGCTGCTGTTACAGGAGGACGCCGCTACACCCTGCGAATGATCACAATTTTCAAGAATTACTCTCTTTAAAAAACACTACCTTAGACTAATAAATGTCAGTGGGAAATGAAAAAGAAAAACATATTAGGTGAAAACTCAAGACTAGCTTAAGAATTGGTGCTTGTAATTATATGGTGTACTAAAAAGTCACATGAATCAATACTGTTGTGAAATGAACTCTAGTGAACATGGGCACTATTTGCTAAACTTTATGAAAGTAGAAGCATTAATTAACTATCTATGACCCAGATGATCAATAGTTTTAAATTCTGTAACTGTCCTTGCTTTATTTTTCAACATTTATAAACCCTAATATTGAGACCTGACAAAATCAAATTATATCAAAAATTTCATATTTTCCTTTTCTAGGTTCTGTATAAACTAGTACAATTTAACAAAATAAGTTATTTGAATTTTATCTTTTCTTGGTTAGTTCTAAACAACTGAACTACAGTAATCCTTAAAATATTTTTACCTTTAAAGCTTTATGATTTTAGATATTGGAGAGGTGTCACAATTCAACAATAGATAACAGCACAATAAACAAGCATAATGTGTACAAAGTTAATATATCCCATATGTATTAATTTCTAAAGTAAATCTTATTTTTATGTACCAAGACAAAATTAATTCCATATCTAATTATGGAAAAACCTGTGCTCCCTGAGCTATAAAAATGCCAGGAAGTAAAGGGAGTCAGGGTTTTGGATCTGTAAAAATCATTAAGTAGCCGGGCGTGGTGGTGCATGCCTTTAATCCTAGCACTCGGGAGGCAGAGGCAGGCGGATTTCTGAGTTCGAGGCCAGCCTGGTCTACAAAGTGAGTTCCAGGACAGCCAGGGCTATACAGAGAAACCCTGTCTCGAAAAAACAAAACAAAACAAAACAAAACAAAACAAAAATCATTAAGTAATAGTAATATATTATTATAATGGCCATTTGTTCTTGGTTCAGCCAATGTAATTACTGGACTCTATAAATGAAAAGAGATTAATGATATGATCTCTTTTATATAAACCTAGACTTAAGTTCCTTGCTGCTTTCTACGTCTTATTATAATGATATCAAATACTTCTTAGCATATAAATTGCAACTGCTAAATTTAACAGTGATACTTAAAATAAAAATTGCTAGAAGCATGATATTTCCTCAGCCCTGGAAAGAAATGACTGAAAAGTGAGTACAGAATTACTTTCATTCATAACTGTCTATAAAGCTCCAGCAGCATGATACAAAAAAAGCTGATCTTTGGAAAAGAAATGGTGTATTATATAACATTTAGAGGAATGTTTTAATGAAGACAAATCATTAAATGAGATAAATAAGGCTGGATGATTACTGTATTTTAACCTTGAGAAGTTTTCGATCTCCTTTCTCTACTGGATCTTCTACTTCAGAGCAGGGATAAAATCCAGGAAATGGTGTAAAAGAATTAATCTTTGGCCTACAGGAACCTGAGAAAGCACCCATCAAGCTACTGATACTCCGCAGAGAAGAAATGACTTGCGGGGGAAGGCTTGGGTCAATCAGCAGGTCTGACACCATATTGCGAGCTTCATTTAGCACTGAAAGATCAACTCCATTTCCACCTCCAGAATTCTAAAAAACAAACAAAACAAAAAAAGATGAAAAATATGTATTTGTTATACAGAGAGTTTAACACTAAAAAAGTCTGATTTAAGGCAGCTACAGGTCATCTTCTGCAGGTGGCAGGCCTTAGACTAAGATGCTATACAACGTGTGCACCTTATTGCTTCTGCAGTTCAGTCCAAAGGGGTTGGAGAAGAAAGCACTTCGGCTACTTCCTTTGCATGCATGTCTATCTTCTGCCTTAGCTGTGAGTCTTTGCCCTTTCATGCTCTGAATACTTGGTTGTGCTGAGTTGCCTTGAATGTATACTATAGTATTTAATTCAGCTTTTCTAGGTTTAGGCCAAGAGTTGGTCTGATGCTAACTTGTCTCTCTTATTGAAAATTTGAGAGTAATACTGTTTTCCACGGAGAACTGGTTGAAATACTATCCTCCTACATATCAGAACTAAATAAAGATGTGAGCTCATGTAATTTCAATAAAACTAAGTATTAAGCATCTCTGAAATTATTCTGTAAGAATGATCAAAGATGATCTAAGAGAGAGTGGGAATGAGTATGAGAATAGGCATCAGGTTGTACATTTATGAGCTGTGTCCTTCTAGAAATGAATGCTACACTTTGATAAGGGCAGAGATGCCTAATACCACACGCAAGCTTGTCAACAAGCCCATTCTGCCCTTACTACTTATTTATCTTCAGACTTTGCTGGTAATTTAGATTCTCTTTTAACTGGAAACTGGGGATCTTTGTGAATATGAATGATAACAAAGTCCATTACAGTAGCTAGTCAAGGAAATATCCCATTTCAAGTCAGGTGAGGCCTACTCCTTGATTTTATCTGACTACTATGGTAGCATAAATTTGCTTACCAAGGTCCAGAGGGCATTTTCATTTTAGGGGTAATTGTGGCTACTGCACATACTTGTTTAAAAATAAAATTTAGTCTCTAGGAGCCCCCAAAGGTCCAGGTTAGGTGACTGTTGGTCTCCCTGTGGAGTCCCTGTTCTCTTCAGGTCCCTGAATCCTTCCCTCAACTCTTCCATGAGACTCCACAAGCTCCATCTAATATTTTGCTGTGGGCCTCTGCATCTCTTTCCATTGGCTGCTGGGAGAAGCCTCTGAGAACAGTTATGATAGGCTCCTGTCTGCAAGCCCAGCAGAGTAACATTAATAGTGTCAGGGATTGGTTCTTACCCATGGGAAAAGTGAGCATGGGCTGGACCTAGGGCCCCTGCAGATATATAACAGATGTGCAACTTGGTCTTCATGGTGGTTGCCCAACAACTGTAGCAGGGGCTGTCCCTGAATTTTTTGTCTCCCTGCCTGTGAATCCTGTTCCCCTAATTGTACTACCTTATCTAGCTTCAGTGGGAGAGAATGTGCCTAATACAGCAATGACTTGATGTGCCACAAAGAGGTACAGGGGAGGTGTAGAATGTGAGGAAATGAGGAGGGAGGAATGGGGGGAGGATCTGAGTGCAGGGGTACTGGGATGAGGCTATTATTGGGGTGTAAATTAATTAATCAATTAATTAAAAAAGAAAGTGGAAGCACAACTATCATGGGAATAAAGGGAACTACTGGAAGGGAGAGGGGAGGATTATGGGAAGGGAAATATGTCCAACACACAGTATTACACAGCATGATATAAACATGTAAACATCTTATTAAAGAAAATTAATCAATAAATGTTTGTGTCATGAAAAAAACAAAAACAAAAACTCAGGGGTTAGAGAGATGACTCAGCAGTTAAAAGTAATTGCTGCTCTTCCAGAGGACCTGGCTTCATTTCCCAGTGCCCACATGGTGACTCCCAACCATCTGTAACACCAGACACCCTCTTCTTGTCTTTGAAACATGCACATGGTGCACAGGCATATATATAGCCATAACACACAAAATAATAAAATAAACTAAAAACATTTAAATACAAAATAAAAATCATCCATTCAAAGAAGCATTCTTTTTTTTTAAGTTGATATTGAGACAATCAATGAAATAAAGCTGAAGATGGTTCAAATTCCTGTAGCAGAAATAATTAAATACTTAAGGTCTCTCTCACTGTGAAAAAGCATGTTTCAAGATGCCATGTGGAATACAATTTTATAGAGTAGACTATACATGTGAACATTTGTAATATAAAAAGATCTACCAAAATAAAAACTTAGCAGTGTATATAAAATACAACATATGTTTCTAAGTTATTTTCTCTTTCTCCTCATACTCCTATTTTCACTTTCTGATATAGAATGCTTAAGTGATAAAAATGAACTTAATATATACATTATTCCATTTCAATTTATACATACATATATAAAGTGTGAAAATAAGAAACAATTACTAGAAGTCAGGACAGGGATTACCCCTGGGGATCCAGTGGGTGGGGCTCTGAGGTCACAGCAATTTTCTCTTCTGTTACATGGTACTAGATAAACGGGAGGTTTAGCTTGTAGAAATCCACTCAACTGTACACTTTTCTGTGCATATGTTATAAATCAATACGAAGTATTTTTCAGAAATGAAATTAGAGCATTTTGTTTCCTTTATAATAAAATGTTTTACCAACTGATTTAGTGTTTTGTATATGGCCTGAAATCTGTTCCTTTGTACAACAGTGTCCCACACCAAAAAATAAACAAAAACAAACAACAAAAAATTTTTTTTTAAAACAACTCATCCTTATTAAAAAGATATTAGTTAATTTTGGTGATTATGATTATATGAAAATGATGATTAGAAGTACTTTTAAAACAACTACATATTTAATTTTCTTTTTCTTTTATATGTAATAAACTTTTACAAATCTACTTCTGCAAAGATTCTGACTAACTTAGATCAAATAACGAACATTTTATTATACAGAAATCCTATGAGAGTAGCTTTACCTAAAGGATGGGTGATTTTGGCAGACATCAGTATCAACCATACTCACCTGGTAATGAGGTTTACACCACTGCTTCAAGTCCCAGTCCCAGAGGATCATCTGTAAAAGAGCACTGGGTTACTTGCCATGAACAAACACATACAGAGGCAAGCTGCGCCCTCTCCATTGATGACAGCTACAACAGCTTAAATCTCAGAAAGGGAATGGGGAGATGAAAAATAAAAATAATCTCTTTACAGATTACTTCATTAATTTATATACTCCATAACTGAGCAATCTGAAGGCTAAATTGTTTTCAAACCAAAGCACTACAGTAACTTATATTAACCTTCAAATATTTATTATTTGGCTGGAAAGATGGTTCAGAGGTTAAGGGCACTCACTGCTCTCACAGAGAGACCCAGGATCAAATCCCAGCACCCTTATCAGGTGGCTCACAACTGCCTGTCACTCCAACCCTAGGAGATCCAGTGCCCAGTTCTGGACTCCATGGGCACTGCACATACATGGCACACATACAGACAAACACATACACATCAGTAAATTTTAAATTTTAAATATAAAAATATCATAAAAAGGAAAAACAGATCCAAAAGCATGTCACTGAAAATGTAAAAAACAAATGAGCTATAAGCAGACACACCATCCCACCCCAGAGAGTCATCATCATCTTAAGCTGAAGTCTGTGTGTAGCTATTCCCTCTGATGGACAAACCTTCAGAACTTCTTGCACCCTATAAGTTACATTTAAGGAAATGCTCGACAAGAATTAAAGTATACTCCTTTCTATACATGAAAAAGTAGTGCTCGCTTTTGTTTCTTTCTTTCAAGACTACTGGTGTAACTCTTAGCCCAGCCTTGCTTTCTCTGCTTCTTCCTAGAAGGCTTCCTGCCTATCTGGCTTGTCTAATACAGCAGTCACTGCATTCAACAAGATGGTTAACTTGAAGTGATTGAACTATCATGGCCATGACAATCTATTTCTATGAACTGTTTTGAGTTAATAAGTAAGTTTCTTCTTTTGGCTTAACTAATTCCTTATAATTGCCATTTTCTATAAAGCTTGAACCCTAATACTGAGTAGCCTTTAAATTTGTTTTAACTCCTAAAATGTTCTTAATACTTCACTACGTATATTGTTTATCCTTGGGCTTATGCCTTTTGGTTTCAAAAATCTTTTTTAAGACTTGTTTTAATGACTGGTTTATGTTATATATTACTAAGGCCACTTTCTGAAGACAGAGAGGGGAGCTATATTTCTTGGCCTCATCCTCCTTAAAAGGACTCTTTGTACAATTTAATTTTTTTAATTTAAAATATACTTCTCCCATATATGTCCCCTACCTCTCATTCAAATTCATGGCCTCTTTTTTTTCTTGTTACTGGTATATGTATACAGGTATATGTAACAAGGATTGGTTGTGAAAATACCCTTGTTTTCTTTGTATGTTTGTTTTTGTTTTTTAAACACATTTCCAGCAGGCTATGATACATGCAATGGCCAATCTTCAGTTCACAGTATCTTCTGAGAAGCCAGGACAGGATCCTCATCCTTCTCACCCACCCCACCTTCTCCTCAGGCATTCACACAAAGGCATTCTGCCATGCTCAGACACATGCCCTTCCTCTGACACAAGCTGTATTTCCCTGTTATCAAGCTTGGAATGGACAGTCACAGGCTTGCTTCCAGAGCTGCTGGTAGGACTGGCCGTGGCAACCTCATTGTCTCACTGGGGTCCGTACAGATTTCCTTCTTGCCTCAGCAGAGACCATTTAAAAAGTCAAGCCTCTCCTGAAGCCTGAGCATACACTCATGGCTGTAGCAGCAAATGAAAGGCTGCAAAATAAATAATAATAATAATAATAATAATAATAATAATAATAATAATAACAATAACAATAATACTGTGTTATCTATTTGATCACTACAACATTTCCTAATGGTTGGAAAAACCATTTTTGTAAGGGAATAGAGTATAGGGTTTGAAAATCATCTGTGGTCTCTTGCTTATTTTTTCTTTAAAATGTCTTAAAATATAAAAAATTGTTCAGAATTAGGCTGATAGTAGGATAGTCACTGTGGGCTATAATTTGGAGATTCCTATTTTAGAAAATATACCACCTTCAATCATTAAAAGGGGCTGTGGGATTGTTGCTGTCTACTCATCAACATTCTTCCAGAAAGTAATTTCTGTTTCCTACTGAAATCTTTGCTTCCCAAAGAAGATTCAAACATACTATATTCACTTAAAGAAAATGTATGGACCAGTGCCCAAAAATGGCTGTTGGGTAGCAATGGTAAAAGTTACTTTTTAATAGATAGGATTATTACATTTATACAATTGTTTTATATGGACCTAAGTGTAGTCTTGCTATAATTACTTTAAGTTGTGACTTAATAAGCATGAAATCTGAATTTTAAAGACACTAATGTGGTTTAAGACATTAAGACTAATAAATTGCTGAGATTCTCTTGTACTTCATACTGTTTTGATCCACTCTCTGCATGCTGTCTATATTGGATTTGCTTTGGAGATTTAGCTGTAATACACTAATCCTGTCCTTACTTTAGCAAGACAAAGCTTCTTAGCAATTGATAGGATCAACTAATCACCATCCCTTAATAGAAGAACAACCACCTCTTATGACTTTTATAAACCTCATGTTTTTTTCAAGTTTACCAATAAGTATTGGTATTTATTGGTATTTATATTTATATTCAGACCTAGTATTCTTGATAGAGGCTCCCAATAAATCTTAATCAAAAGTCATATTACATAAATATATTATATAAAAGATATATGCTGTATATGTGTGGAATTAAAGTACCTAGGAAAGGGAGAAATAATTGCAAAAAAGGAGAATGTCTAAAGAGCTTCCTGAGTAGAAGCAGAGAATTATAATGAAAATAGGTTGAAAGACGTCAGCATGAAGTATCCCTGCTGCTTGCTTATAAGATTGATTCCATCTTTGCTAACATTCCGAGTTCAGACAAATGCAAAATGGCCTACTCAGAAGCCACTGTAATCCTAAATGTTCATGAAACCTTAGAATATGAAAGGTTTTTCCTCTCTGCTCACTACTTTTAGGTCCTCTCTACTGTAGCATTTTCTACTGCAGGTCATTTCCCTTAATAAATTCACTCCTCATGGACCTTCATTCTATTATCATGTTTTCCCTCACTTTTTTGCTAAAAGTTGGCTTCATATCAACTCAAGCATCAGCATGTCACTATTTTCAGCTGCTTGACATAGGATTGAAATTATCAAAAGGCAACTATTTTTAAGCTGAAATTCTCTTCCTATTTTAAAATAAAAAACAGACACAGTAAAAGCCACAAGACACTAGTAGAATATCTTTTTTAACACTATTAGAGATTTTGATGAAACAAATTTTTCTACATAATTAACACAAGATGTCCTGGGCCCAAGGACACAGCCAAAAGCCCACCCTAAGCAACTTGGGTCCTAAAGCCTCTTGAAGTTGAGGAACTCACATAAACCTTCCACTTCGTAAGTACCTATCTCATTCCCTGCAACCCTTGGGCACTCATAGCACTTCACGCTCATGGTCACGTATCCTGAGATATGCCTCATGAAACCCACTAGAGTAGCACTATGAACACATGACCCACACAAATCTAGCAGGTACTTCATAGGAGCAGCCATATACCACAACTACAGCCACTGGCAAAACCCACTTTGCCTAAGAAAGTTACGTCACAGATAGTGGAGTAATCCCACAAACCCCTACAACTGAGACCAAAGAGACACACATAGTTATGACCAACATTAATGCTGCTGGTTAACATAAATAAATAAAATAGTATTCCAACTATTATTTAACCAATGTCCACATAGTCTATTCACCCAACACTCTAGAAACCTATCCATCAGAAAATTTTCTACAAAAGACACGTTATAAAATTAGTAAAATCAACTAACCCTTCAGAAAGACAAATATCAAAGTATGAACAGATAGACTAGTATTGAAGTGTGAACAGAAGAAACATTTTTTAAAAATCAAATTAACATAAAAGTTCTCTGAAAACAGGCAGAAGGAAAGAGACTGTTAGACAACATAAACAATTAAAAATAATGATTCTAAAATAATCCAGTAAAACACAAGGAATTACAGAAAAAAATGAACATAATTACAGAACAATTCCTGGTCTAAAAGAATTCATTAGGGAGATAATTTATTTATTTATTTATTTATTTATTTATTTATTTAATAAATAGATATATGTGAGTACACCATCGCTTTCCTTAGACACACCAGAAGAGGGCATTGGACTGCATTAGAGATGGAGAGATAATTAAAAAAAATATATAGATAAATACCTTGATAAATGAACAACAAATATAGTTGAAAGCTTTAATGACAGGCTAGATCAAGCTGCAGATGTAAGAGAGGAAAGGAGACAGGGAAGGGTAAGGGAAGGACAGAGGAAACACAAGATCAAAATACCATAAATTAAAGCAGTATTAGGAATATTGTTATAATAGGGAAAAAGAGAAATGCACAGAACACTTATTCACTGAAATAATGTATGAAAATATCAAATCTTCAGAAAGATATAGCCATTCAGGTTTAAAGCTCAAAAGTCTCCAAATAAATTATTCAAACAAAGGAGCTCCAGTAGGCATATCGTAATTAGATGTTAAAAATTAAAGACAAAGAGACAACTCCAAAAACAACAGTAAGTCACATCTATGAAATCCCCATTACACACACTGCAAAACAAGAGACTAACAGCAACAGCACATGTTAAGGGAGTAGTCTAGGGTGATATGTGCAAAGTCTTGAAAGTCAAAACCTGTCCATCAGAAGTACTATATCCAGCAAGAAAAAAACCCACATGATTATGATTACAGAAGCATATCCTTATTATACCAATAACCATAAATTTAAATGAGCTAAATTTCTAAATTAAAAGACAGACTATATATATTAACCTTAAAAAAAGCAAGTATATGAAATTTACTTTACATATAAATAGTAAAATTGAAGAGATAGAAAATAAGATTCCGGGGGAGGGGAAAAAAAAAAGAAAGAAAGAAAATAAGATTCCATGGGCTAAGCTCACAACCAAATATATAAAAAAAAAAAAATGAGATTCCAAATAAATACAGCAAAATACGAACAGAGTACCAATACTTATATTCAATATGATATGCTTAAAGATAAAAACTGTAAAAAAAAAAAAAAGCCACATATATAACCTATGAACATAGAAAAGAGACTTTGAGGAGAAAAGATCTAAAGGAAGTGAGAAACAAGCGAGGGAATATATGAAAGCAGGGGATTATTTGAGGGATGGGAGTGAGGCGGTAAGGAGCAAACAAGAACAAAGTATAATGGACATATATAAAAACAAAACTGCCACGGTGAAAAAGGAAACTCGGGGGCTGGTGAGATGGCTCAGTGGGTAAGAGCACCCGACTGCTCTTCCCAAGGTCCGGAGTTCAAATCCCAGCAACCACATGGTGGCTCATAACCATCCGTAAAAAGATCTGACGCCCTCTTCTGGAGTGTCTGAAGACAGCTACAGTGTACTTACATATAATAAATAAATAAATCTTAAAAAAAAAAAAAAAAAGAAAAAAGAAAAAGGAAACTCATTTTATTAATAATAAAATAATTTAAGATGGTAAGGGGTCAATTCAACAAGAAGAAAGAATTACAAACAATTATTCACTCAATAACAAAGCACTCAATTAGGTAGAACAAATTATACTGAACCTAAGAAGATCAGCTAAGGTAACATCCCATTTTCATGAAAAGACAGAAAATCCAACAAATAAATGACCATGTTAAACATAACTGACCTAGCAAACACAGTTCTATTGCACTTTACTTTCTTTCATCAACCAAGAGAATGTTTTTCAAAATAAACTACAAAGGCCATAAAACACGTCTCAAACTTCTAAAGGCTGAACTCATACCATTGATCTTCTCTGCACAACAAAATAAACCAGAAATCAAAAAGAGAAATTTAGAAGTTATAAAATAGAAATTAAACACTGTTTTGGGACAAACAAAAGGTTAATGAAAAATCAATAGGGGCAATTTTAAATTTCTTTTAAAAATAGAAATCAAAATACAGCATATCAAAACCCATTATGTAAAACAGAACCATGATTAAAAAGATAGTCTATAGCAATAATCACATAAATCAATATAAAAGAAAAATTTCAAACAACCTAATGATGCAACTTAAGGACCTATAAAAATCAAGAATAACAATATAAAATAACTCCCAAACCAGAAGGAAGAAATAACAAAAATCAGGAAAAAATAGTCATTAAGTGAACACTAAAGATAATAAAAGAAATCTTGACTTTTTTGAAAAATAATAAAATCAACAAGCACTTAACTAAATATGGAAAAAAAGAAAAGATACAAATAAATGAACCAGAGATAAAATAGAGACCTACAATTGATACAAAAGAAATACAAAGGATATTAGAGACTGTTATCAAGAAATAGTAGTAGTAGTAGTAGTAGTAGTAGTAGTAGTAGTAGTAGTAAATAAAATGGAAAATCTAGAGAAAATGCATTAATTTCTGGACATAACAAAATTTAACCATGTAGAAAGATGGAATATATCAATAGCCTTATCCAAAAAAGAAAAGCCCAAGACTAGGTAGATTTACCACTGATTTGTAATCAACTCTTAAAGAGGAAAAACTAGTGTCAAATGATTTCAGACTATTGAAAAGGAAAAAAAGCCCTTCCAAAGTCATTCTAAGAGGCCACCATTACCCAAATCAGCCAAGAGCTTGACAAAAGAAAACTATAGAACATTATACCTGATGAACAAAGATGCAAATATTCTCAAAAATTCTAATTAAATTTAACAGTATATTTTAAAACATATTGGAGATTAACTGCAAAGATGTATGGCTTGTTGAACATGCATAAATCAATAAATGTAATACTTAGTAAATGGATGCAGCAAAAACATTAAATGAAATTAAATACTCTCCACAACAAAAATCCTTTAAAGTATAAAAGGAATATAGATCAACAAAATAAATGCTTGACATATCGATCCCCAGTCAACATCATTCTAAATAAGGGGAAAAGCTGGAAGTGTTTCCTCTAAGATCAGAAATAAAATAAGTGTAATTGGAAGTAGTAAAGTGTATCTCAGTAGGAAAACAGGAACTCGAGTGTTCCTGCTAGTAGGCGACATGCTATTGTTTGACTAGGAAATACCCCCCAAAATGTGTTTGAACATTCAGTCCTCAGATGATGGTGTTCTTTGGGGAGAGTATAAAAACCAAACAACCACAGACTGAATCCTGTGAATCTAAATTAAAATAAATCCTTTCTCCTTTATTTGCTTATGTCAGGGATTTTAGTTACAGTGATAAAAAGTAACTAACTAATACTAATGTATTAAACGAAAACTAATACAAACTACAATATGTATGAAAGTGACACTGTCACAGTGAAACTCATCATTTTGAATGTTAACTAGAAAATAATTTAAGGTGATTAAGTACACATACACACACACACACACACACACACACACACACGCACACCTGTTAGTAGCAATAAACAAATAAACAAATCAGTAAAACTATCAATAACGAATTTACTGAAAAGAAATTTCAAAGGTAATAACACTAACAGCTGTAAATGTGAAATATTTAGGAATACATTTAAGCAGAGAATCAATTTAACCCCTATAATCAATATTATAAACACAGATAAAAGAAACTAAGGAAGCCAAAGGAATGAAAATATTTATCAAGTTTGCAGTGAGGTAACTCAGACCCAAAAGGCCATGCATGGTTTGTACTAATAAGTGGATATTAGCCAAAAACAAACAAACAAACAAACAAACAAAAACAAAAAACAACAACAACAAAAACAGTACAGAATATCCAGGATACAATCCACAAAACTCAAGATGGTTACCAATTAGAAGGGCCCAAGTGAGGATGCTTCAATCCCACTTGGGAGGGAGAAGAAAGAAAACACAGGTGGTGAGGAGAGGGTAAAAAGGAGAGAGAGAGAAGGAGGGAGGGACCTAGGTGGGAGAGGGGACAGTGGGGAAAGGGAGAACATGATCACTTTTGGGGGGAGAGAAGCCCTGAGGGCCAGCAGAATGAATGGAAATATGCAATTTCGGGAGGTGGGAATGGGAGGGGAGAGCTCTAGAATGTACCAGAGACCTGGGAGGTGAGAGACCCTCAGGACTCAAAGAGAGGGACCTTAGATGAAATGCCCAACAGTAGGGAGTGGAAACTTGTAGAGTATTCATAAAATTCAACAGCAAAAAAAACCCTGTAATTTTAAAATTGGTAAATGATCTGAATGGGTATTTCTCAAAAGAAAATATAGAAAGGCTAAGAGTGTATGGAAAAATCAATGAAATAAGACAATGAAAATCACAATGGAATATCATCTCATTCCAGTTTTTAAGAAACAGAGTTAGAGTGTATTAACATTATTTAACATAAGTTTGGCATTAATTATGGAAAGAGGTAAAAAACAATGGCAAACCCCTTATAATAGGTGTGAACTTTTCAAGAAAAAAAAAGTTATCTCCTCTCATACAGGATAGCTATTCTTCTGGGACTCACTTACTTGCTTCACAGGAGGGAATTCAAGCCTGGTTTTATACTTCTGGTCAGAGAAGCCCATGGCTGGTGTTAGGATAGAACCTACTCTTGTTATTTTGCTTACTGGTCACATTGTTAAATAGCCTAAACATTTATGTTTCTAATAATATTATTTGTATCCATTCCCCTGTCCCCAAGGCTCAAGGGACATCATAGGAAACTGAAAATATGTAATAGCTGGAAGATGGTCAGGATTTCAGTGAGAGGCTGTCTTCTGTACCTGACATGGCTGAGGAACTCGTGAACTAAGCAGCTGATATTACCAACATAAAACCTGAATAAAATTCTGGCCTAGGTGGCAGAGGTGTTCTCCAGTTCCCACCTCTCACTAAAAAGTTATTGGCAGTTGTCAGCTGCTGGGAGAGGGAGATTCCCAAGAATAGTAACTTGGTTTCCAACTCGGTTCCCAACCCAGTACCCGACCCTAACTCTAACCCCAACCTTAATTCTTTTTGATGGAATGGCTGGCTCCATATACATGTATAATACAGGCAGAACTAACTGGATTTAGTGGGTTATGAAAAACAAAAAAATAAGAGACATGGATTTGGGTTGGAAGAGAATCTGTTTGGGGGAATACATAGGGAGTTAGAAGAAGAAAATGGGGGTGGATATGATCATATTTCATTATATACATATATAAAATTCTCAAGAATAAAGGAAAGGCCGGGGATGGTGGTGCACACCTTTAATCCCAGCACTTGGGAGGCAGCAGCAGGTGAATTTCTGAGTTTGAGGCCAGCCTGGTCTACAGAGTGAATTCCAGGACAGCCAGGACTACACAAAGAAACCCAGTCTCGAAAAAAAAAAAAAAAAAAAACAAGAAAAATTAAAAAAAAAAGGGTGGGAAATTATAATAAAAGTTTTCTAATGTTGATGAAGTTACAAGAAATGGAATTTAATATATACCATTTAGTTTAAACTAAAAAAGAAATTAAGAAAAACAGTATGGAATATCTGTAAAAACTAAAACTAGAACTTCCACATGATTTAGCTATCTTACTACAAGATATATACTCAAGGGAATTTGAGTAAATTTATCAGAGCTATGTACATTCCCATGTTTGTTGCAGTGATATTCAAAATAAAAATGAGTTAGTCTTCATTTCCACTTATGGTTAGATAAAGAAAACAGATTGGTTATGCATGAGGGGATACAATTCTTCCACAAAAAGGGATGAAACGCTGCCTTTTGTAAGAATATGGATAGAGCTAAAAGACATCACATTAAACGAAACAAGCCTAACATAGAAAAACAAATACCACATTCTCATTCATATGTGGGGGAAGCTGAAAAAGTTATTTTGTAAAAACCGAATACAGGAAAAGAAGGGTGCAATGGAGAAAGGACAGAGAGGAGTTAAATAAAGTGTAACGTTACAGTTACTTAGGAGGAATGATTTCTAGTGATCTACAGAACAGAAAGTGGCTATATTTCTCATTCATAATATATTTATATATTTTGTAAGAACTAGAAAAGTTCAAACTTTCAACACAAATGCTAATTACCCTGATCTGGTCATTATACACTGAATATACATATGGAATTATCACTCTATTCACAATTATGTGTCAAGGTGAAAGAATTTTAGAGAACAAAGATTTTAGAATTGTGTTTCATCTGTATGGGAGGTTGGGTGGGTGTGTACATGCACATGTCTCCTTAGGGACAGGGAAATCCAAAGATATCTTTCAAGGGCTAGTTCTCTCTTTCCACTGTGGGTTCAGGTATTAAACCCAGATTGTCAGGCTTACATGCAAGCACCTTTATATCTCCTAATCCATCTTCTCAGACTTTAAGCTTTAGAAATTTGCCATTAGTCAGACAATTTTATTGTCCTTTACAAAAGCTTAATCCATAGCAAATTTAGTGAAAATACCAAAGTTTGATCTTTTGCTTTAATGTGACACCAGGAGACAAAAATAAGAATCAACACAGCAGTTCAGTTTAGGATAGGAAAAGGCTAGAAATAACACAAGTCACTAAAGATTGAAAAAATTGTATACTCATGCATGCAATGAAAATTAATGAAATATAGCTATAACTATATATGAATCACAGATTATTGAACAGGACAAGACAGAAAAGTATAAATTTACTTGCATAAATTGAATATATAATATTGAGGCATACCTTTGGAAATATTATTATATGGGATACTGTTCAGACCTTTAAAATGGTGAATACTTTTAGAGGAGAGAAGCTGTTCATATTTATGGAAAACAGGGAACACTAATTCTAATGGTAACATTCAAAGATGAAGGTGATGGGGGTAGAGGTAGAACTTGGTCTGAAGAGCAAAAGATCCTTGGCAGTTTCCACTACATACCCATACTATGCCTTAACAATAAAAGAAGGTGGGGCTGGTGAGATGGCTCAGCTGGTAAGAGCACTGACTGCTCTTCCGAAGGTCCTGAGTTCAAATCACAGCAACCACATGGTGGCTCACAACCATCCATAACAAGATCTGACTCCCTCTTCTAGAGTGTCTGAAGACAACTACAGTGTACTTATTTATAATAATAAGTCTTTGGGCCTGAGGGAGCCGGGAGTGAGCAGAGGTCCTAGATCCAATTCCCAACAAGCACATGAAGGCTCACAACTACAGTGTACTCATATACATAGAATAAATTTTTAAAAATTAAGAAATAAAAGATGATCAATGATACTTGTCTTTAGGTTTTATATTTTTTGCATATGCTAAACATACTTATTCTGCTTTGGCTAAAAACAGATTAGAGAGACAAAGAAATAGAGATAGTTATTAGAGGACAAGCTTAATAAATTATGACATAGAGGCACAAGTGAAATGGATCCAGTTATCAGACATTTTACATGGCAGATTCTGTGGCATTATTTGTACTTGATGCTAGACGTAACCAGAGAAGAAACAGAGAGGCAGCTAAAGGAGCAAATCACTTTTTATAGTGCTACGTAGAACCCATACCACATGCTTTAGAAAATGCAGCAAACTACTAAAATAATTTAAACAAAATATGAAATAATTCTATTTCTCAAAAGTTAAATATGTGTCTCATCAAATTAATAACTAGCACAAACAGAAAGTAGATATTAGTGAAAATATGTTTATAATTTCAGTATCTATGAATGTATAGAGCTAAGAGTAATAAGCAATGCATGCCTCCCCTTATTTAACTGTGGTTTCATTGTCTCATTTAAACAAAGCAGAAAGGGATTAAATATAAATGAACCTAAAACATGTAACTTATTTACTTCTTATAACGAAATACCTTTGTTACTACAAAGAGAGGTTGTTGAAACAAAAACACTGTGTTTTTAATTTATTAAAGTAGTAAAAATTTATTTTTATAAATTTACCTAAAAGTGGTGGGAGGCTATCAGACATACAGAGTGCACAATGCAGGGCAAGTGTAATTTAATGTTTTCAAGTACTGGTCTAAGTATTTACTTCTCCTATATAATATGTAGGTCATCTACTGAAATCTTGCTTCCAGGTAGACAGTCACTGCTCTGCATGAATACTTTCCATGTCAGCAAGGCTAAGACAACTAAACTTCAACTACCATACCACTAGAACACCAAGAGAAGAGTAAAGATGCACTGTGAATCACAGTGACTATAGAGAACACTTTTACATATTTATGACTATTTCCCTCAAAACAACAGTACTCGTGCATTATCTGAAATGACTGAGTCTTTTCACAAACTATGACTTAAACACTGAGGCTAATTTTAAGAACACTACTGCTTTTTTCTAGGTTACATATGAAATGTATATTCTTTTAAAAATTTTTAGTTGGTTTGATAAAGTTGTACCCAAGACTGCTTTTATTTAAATTCATCTTTTCTTTGTGGTTAAAAGTTGAATCCTGATAAAAGTTTCTGTTTGAATATGTTTATAAGTCTAACATGCTTTACAGAGTTCTACAAAACCACCAAAACCACAGTGAATCATCAGCAGTACAACCAGGAGATGTTATCAAGTTCAATTACGTCAATGAGGTTTGACTTCATTTTTCTCTATGCAGCCCAAAAGAAAAATATATATGCATCCTCAAAAACAGAACTGCACCTCTCATGTCAAAGTTAAAAGACTGTGTACTGTGGTGCATCCCCATGTGAACTGTGAAACCATGTTGTGTTCTTAGTTCTTGAGCTTCTTCACATCTGTGCTACTGAAACTGAACAAATTTCAGTACTTCCAATTTTTCTAATTCTGTGCCCAATGGAGACCATCATTTAACTTGATATTTATTGAATGTAAAAACATAAAAGGGTAGATAAAAATGTTAAACTACAGTTGCAGTTTATAATAGACTCTAATACATAAACAAAATTTTAAAGAAAAAAAGAACCCCATTCAGGAAATCTAAAACAGGAGGAAAGGGGTCTGTGAGGGACTTAGAGATAGGGAAGAGACTACTATTACACTATTTTTTTCTATTATTCCGACTAATCAACTATTAGGATAATGGTGACTCTGACCACATGCTATAGAGCAATGCAATGTTAGGCACTTAATATACATTGTTAGGCACTTAATATGCATTGTATCCTTTAATATTTACTATAATTATCCATATTCCTGCAATTCTGGGCCTTCTCGATTTCACATATGAAAAAGTACACATCTCAAAATCATATGACTAGCCATACTTTAGATTTAATTCTAGTGCTTTAGGAATTGTTAGCCATTAGGAAATACCATCTTACACTTAACAGTTTACTGCTGTGTGCTAACAATGTACCCACTGCTTAGGAAAGCATGTAAAAAGCACAGCAACTTGACATACTAGCCTGGTTTTATGTATGAGCAGAAGAGGCATGGAGTGGTACAGAGGACTACTCTGCTTTAGCCTCCCAGGCCCATTTCTTGTTCTCCTTTGAAACATAGGGGAGTTAAGCCCTATATTCTGTGTCAGCTAAGCTGTGTGCAGCTGGTTTCTGCTTACACTTAACTTACACAGCAGGAGTCAACAGCAGGAAACTAGAGTTTATTCAAAGGTAAAACAGGTTAATTCCTCTATACTGCTTCCCTGGATCTGCATACCATTCCTCCAGCAACAATTTGGTCCTCCATGACTGCAAGTTTTCAGAGGATTCATCAGCTTCAGTGATGACTGAACTTTGAAAACGCCCTGTTCTTCAAGTCACAGATAAGGTGCTTTCTCCTGTTGCAAGTCTCTGCTTATCTAGCCTTCTCTTTGCCATATTCTTAACTGCTTTTATTATCTAGAATATTTTTATTAAAACATTATTATTTGAACCATTTTGATGGAATTCTGTTTTATACTGGGCCCCTAAGTTATGCAAGGCTATCATAACTAAGTTTTTTCTGTCATTGCAAAATAACAGAATATGAAGTTGGGTTTATTTCCTCTGATTTCATTATCTTCTACTATGCTAAATAGGTGATGGTTTGTGTTTTTTAATTTATGCTTTTTAAAAATTAAGACATTTAAATTTTTTTTCAAGACAGGGTTTTCTCTATACTGCCCTGGTTGTCCTGGAACTCATTCTGTAGACCAGGCTGGCCTCAAACTCAGAAATCCACCTGCCTCGGCCTCCCAAGGCATGTGCCACCACTGCCCGGCTAAGACATTTAAAATTTTTTAAATCATCCATCTAGATTGGTGGCTTTTATTAATAAAAGTTGTTCCATGTATTCATACAATAATTTAGTCATTCTATTGTTATAATCCAGGCTCTCTAAAACAGTACATAGTTACAACATCTACTGATATCTGGTACTTACAGATTAAGGAAGCCACTGTAGCACCTCTGAACAATGCATACAACTAAAAGATCTATAAACAGCTCAAAACAATCAAGTAAAGCAAAAGAATTACCTGCCCTAGGTATACTTGGTGCCTAACAAAATATCTAACACACGTTTCTGTTCTGATTTCCTGAAGACTGATAAACCAAAACCACTGGACTTGTGGGTAAAATAATCATATCCCTACAGAAGGGGAAATAAACCCACCAAATACAAATGTGTTATCTTCTAGAAGTCCTTTTTCTTAGGAATTCTGCTGATAGTGTCTTGATATGTGTTTCTTTTGATTTATCTGTAATCTCTGCCCAAAAGCAGTACAGAAGAGCAGCACACTCCTTGGGGGGGGGGGGGGGGGTCAGGAGTTCCCTATAAGGATTCAACTGCAAAATGATAACCTTTTATAGTCTGCCCTCTTGAGCACGGGAATTATCAATGCCAGATACAAACCAGAAACAGAAAGACTGCTAGATTTCCATTTGTACACAAGATAGAAAGAATTGTGGGTAATATCTAAATATTACTGAGGCCATGAATTTGGAAGAGAAAGAGAAAATATTGTGAACAGATATGCTTGTCAATCTGTTTTTTTTTTTAATGTCCTCAAATTTGTATCTGATTTCTATTTTAAAAAGACTGAGCTCAAAGAAAAGAATTGAACCAATTCTGGCAAATATAGCATGTTCATTGTGCTAGGGTATGCGCGCACAAATACACACACACACACACACAGAGAGAGAGAGAGAGAGAGAGATTTACATACTCAACATTAGTAATCATGAAATCAGAATCAGGATTGTCGTTTATGATTTATGATGATTATAATGAAATTTAGATGAATTAACTTGTCAAATGAACAAATAACTTTAAATTTCCTCTCTCCTTTCCCACTTCACTCTAATTCAATATAGATATGTCTGGTTTTCCATTCCCACACTTATTTTTCACATTTAACAATATCATTAACCATATTGTTTTACCTCACTTCACTTTCAACAATATGAGATTCTCTTTTTACAATCCTCCTCACTTTATACAATAACATCACTTTGCAAATAAATAAAACAAAGACCAGAGAAACTGATCTTCCTTGTCTTTATAACTCTGCCTATCCTTACTCAAAAGAAAAGTCTGTGTATAGACCATCATTCAAGTAAACAAATGAACTATTTCTTCATAGGTCAGACAAACCTTCTACAAAAAAAATACATAAATTTATAATTTATATTTATCAATTCACCTTCTTAACCAAACAGTTACCTGATAAGTTTTCCAAACTAATGAAAATTTGTCAGGCAATGAAAGCATATTTGGCATCTCATGCATCCTACACACACACACACACACACACACACACACACACACACACACACCTTTCTTCCCTTGGTTTTTATACTCTCCTTCCTATTTCTTTACTCCCATTAATTCATCTATACATTTAAAAGAAATATAGTAACACAATAAGCATATATTCTTTAAATTATAAAACTATTTTTAAAAACCTCCAAATTCAATAAAAAAATAGTGATAAGAAACTAGGTTGACTAAGTATATTGCCAATATGCAGACTGTGGACCATAAAAAGTTGTGGGAGCTCGCTGCTTTTGACAAATGGCTGGTTTCCTAAAGAAATAAAAGGCATTTATTCCAAAAGGGACTATGTAGGAAAAATAGCACAGTATATGTAAAACTGTTTTCTTAACACTTCATCTTATGGGAGCATTTTCCCTACAGAATCTTAACATCTATCCACTCCTTACAAGGGCACTAACAAACCAAAGCATGAATGGGCAGAAGTTCACCCTGAGGGACCAACTAAGTTTATCAAGCTACTTACAGAACAAGAATAAGAGTTGCTTACAGAAGCAGGCTTAACCCCAAAACATCACAAAGTTTTAAGCAAAGCATAAATTCCACTTCTCCATAACTTCATAGGTGGAGTCCCCATTAGCCTTCCACAATCTACACTACCAACCACAAGACCAAGTACAACTAGGGCAGAATGATATATGAATGGGCAGGGCAAGGAGATGCAGAAAAGGCAAAAAGAATCCCGAGAGGATTCAATAATCTATTTGAACCCCTCCTTTTCTGAAGGAACCTCAACAGACAATAAAATTAATAGTCACAGCTGTTTGATGAAGATGATGGATGACATACTCAGAGGAGAGTGTTCTAGAACACTTGAGTGAGTTTAAACACAACTTCTCACAGGAAAAATCTCGTTTTACAAAGATGAATTTACTTTGCCCTCACCTGCCTTTATTTTAGAACTCACTATTAAATTTAAGAGATGTCTCTTAAACAAAATTAACACTAGAGCAACAAAGATTTTATTTTAATTTACCAAGAAAAAAATCAATTCTAACCAATAATCTTATGTTAAAAATAAAAATTTGACTTTTATTTGGGACTTCTTTTGGTCAAACAAAATTATTCGAGTGAACAGCAGTATCTACTTGACACTGCTAGATATTAGGTGAGTAAATACATTTGTCATGGTAACCAAGCTTACATTTAAACAAGCAAAGATACTAGTTACATAGCAACCTGACTTTAAAATGAAAATCAGGAATCTCTCATTTGCTTAGAAAGAACAAATTCTCCAAAGACTGTCATGGTATCCAACAGTTAAAAGCAAAATATGCTAAAAAAGAAAAAAAAAAAAGTTTTACATTTTGCCTAAGAAGCTTTTAAAAGGAGATTTATAATTACAAATAAATTTAACACTATCTTTCAAAAAAAATCTTAACATAGTAAAAGACCACTAAATGCTAATTTTCCATATATAACAATAGACTGGGATAGTAAACCCTAGGAACTACTTAACACTGGATTGATGGTTACTACAGTGTGGTAAGACTCAGAAAAAGAAACTGGCAAATCAAAATATTCCAAGTAACTTTTAACTAACACATCTACATAAAAGCAACTCAAATAATTTATTTTTCCAAGCTGATCTTTCTGATAGTAGTATTTAAATAAAAATTAACATTTATAGCTCTAAATCACACTGAAAAAGACCAGTTGTATTAAGGTATATCAATAATCAGCAAATTATTAGATTTTAAAAATAGTTTCAATAATAACACAATGATCTTTTCTTCCAAATAATGAATGGTCACTTATTAGTAGACAAATCCATAGGAATTTTGTGTTCTTCAGAGATTAAAGAGTTTAGTACAGTGATAAACTTTTATTTTTTTAAACCATCAAACTGTTAAAAACTAAATTTTTTTTTTTGTTGTTATGTTGATAGTTCACAAGGATAGTTAAATAAACCCATGCACTTCATGCAGATCAATGCAGGCCCTTTTTAAAACTCAACAAATAGTAACACAAAACAGAAACAAAGTCTGCAGCTTCATCCTGCAGGACAAGGTCTGTTCTGTTTCTACTGGGACCTTGAAAAGTGAATACTTAGTGCATAATAGCTGCTTAATAAGGACTTAGATAATAAATTAATTAAAAATACACTTGTTCCATTTAATAGTTTAAGTTTTGATTATAGAGTCTAAAAATGTTATTAATTACAGTAGCTAACAGTTATAAGAGCCACTATATATTGTATTATTTCACTTAAAACTTGAGAGTCAATATTATGGCTTTCCCTATTTTTTTAAACAATAAATTATGGCTAAATGTCTAAGCAACTGTGTGACTTTATATGGCAAGTAAATGAGGAGAACAAGAATTTAAACAGATCTTGCTAACTAAAAAAATAATAATAATTTTAATGACAAATTTACAACTCATATTTATGCCATATGTAAATTTTCATTACATAAGTGTCTTTCATTTTATAAAAAAATCAACTTTACAAAAATATTTTAGAAAATAAACTTTCTAGGAACAAGTGACTGTAACATATCTTCCTAGCTTTTATGGTCAGTCTCCTCCCAAATCAGAGTTCTTGCCTCTAAAACATCTGCTTCTGTTGTAACATCACACACAAAAGTGCACTGCCAATTTACAATACCAAGGACCCAATTACTTTTCTACCAGGGTCAGTACAGAAAAGAACACACTGTGTTACATTCATTTGCAGGTGTACTGTGTTTTGTAAAATGTAAAGCACTACAAAATGCTCATAATACTGTTACTAAGGCACTACCTTAAGTACATGTGGTCTAAATTCCTCACACTTAGAATGTGTTATTATTATATAAATGATCTTCCCTCTTAGGCTCCATCTGTCCTAGACTCACTCTGTTAAAAAATTCATTTCTCTACAATGCTAATCTTTTTGGACTGCTATAAAAGTAACTTGTCACCTGGCTTTTGGAGGGTTTATGACTATGTGACACAAGAAGACAAGACAGGAGAATGAGGTCAGGTTGCTGATAAAGGAGAACTAACCCCTTTTTTAGCCAGCACAGGCTGACAACAGCTGGATGGTCCAAGAAAAGCCACAGCTCCTACTGGTGTCCTCCTCCATTCTCTTACAGCTTCCCTTTGTCTCCCTTCAGGCCTTCAGTGTCAGGGATTATTTCCCATAGGTCTCCTCATACTTGAAAATAGTTCTTTGTTACATGATCTTCAGTGACCAACTAGAGGACATCCTCCAATGACATACACACACTTTTCTCATATTATTATTCTTGGAATTCAACTTAAGTATTTGTATATAAAGTGTTCTAGAAAGGACACTAGACATAAAGTGAGGAATTTTTCATTCTGTTTTCAGTTTGACCAATAATAATGTTCCCTTAAACTTAAAATTCTTAAGGAATGTGTTCTTGGTTAGAATAAATATTATCTAAAAACAATTTAAGGAATTCTGTAGATTATTTTCAATTAATAATTGAAGCACCACCAACAGGAAATTTATTTCTAGTATTTGATAAGCACAGGCTCTCTAAAAAGCAAATGAAATTTATTTAGTGCAGGACTGACAGAATGAATACTTCCTTTCAGCTGGCTCTCAGTATTCCTCATCATAAAAGTCAACATGCAACTGTTCACATACATGTCCATCGACATTTTATGTATTTCATTTTTAAAAGTCTTTTCAGACAAGAGATGATGTTTGACAAATTTCAGTGACCCACATGTAAATGGTCTCAACTGAACATATTCTCCATTTGGGAGGTGCTAATAAAATCCTTGGATTCATCTCCTGACACTTGCCTTTCAGCAAGTTGTTACATTGCAGAAAATCAGTTGGAATGGAAGATTACATTGAATTACTCAATACCACAGTTAAAATCAGAAATATAGCAAACTCTTGAATAGAGGTCTAAAAATCATCAATCTATATAATTAGATCTAAGAAATGCATGTCCTACAAATTGTAAGGGAATGTGATCTTCATGATATTGGTTGGTGATCACAACATGTGATATACATAGCTAAGTATTACTTGTGATTCAACCACTCACTCTCATCAAAGTTACTTTTAACACAGTAAACCTGACCCTTTTCACTTGCCAGGTTGTTTGCCACAAGTCAGACTACATATATCCAAAGATAGCCTCAAACGAGCAATTTCTTCTGCCTCTGCCTTCCCAGTGGTAGAGTTGCAGATGCCAACACTTTGCCTGGCTTTAAATTTTACATTTTAGGCTTCCGGTATTCCTTGAAGTGTTAGATAGAATTTATTAGGAAACATTAAGTCTGAAGTAAAAGATAATTTTCAAAGTAATTAAGCATTTAGCAATTACAGCTAAGGATGCTTCTACTCACCAGGAAAAGAAAATTATTCTCAAGCCTTAACTAAAAACACAATTTAAAAAACTTTAATTAAAATAAAAAGGCTTTTTTAATGGATTAAAGCTTTAGAAAATGTTTGTCCAGAACTCTTAACTTCCTGGTTTGGGGAAAAGGAGACCATAGGGGTGCACAGTCTCAAGATGTGTAGAGAATTCATGTCTGAACAGAAACAATGTTAACAACAAATTTGATGAAAAAATAAAGAAATCTAGATATAACAGAGTCAAAAATATTACTCACATATACCAAGTCCAGAGACACAAACTAGACAAACTAGGGAGACAGTGCCTGCAGTCCACCACACTGCTCACTGTTTCAAAGGGATAGATTTAGAGATTTTCTAAAAGTTCTGTTAAGTAATTTCATCTATAAAATAAACATAATGATAATATATATGTGTATACACACACACACACACACACAGGTTGCTGAGGGGTTAAATGAAATAATACACACAATAAACACAATAGTCTTACAGCCTTATTTATAGAAGATGGTCTCAAGAAAATATTAGCAGAATGTTTTAGCACTACTGATGTTCATGATAATGAGTTCCCTTGATTTAAGCATTTGTTTACAAGAGTTTTGGTTTTTTTTTTTTTAAGGCAAACATTAAAAGTAAATGTTAAAGAAAATAGTATCTCCATTCAAGTTGGTCAGGAAAGTTCAAAACTCTCCCAAAACAGTATATGCTATTACATTGTCATTATTGGCCTCCCAGAACTGAAAGTAAGATGCTATTGCTGAAGATACCATAAACTTTGAACATAGAACTTGGAGGAATCAAGATGGAAGCCTCATTTCTGAAGTCTAGCTCACACAGTAGTCAACAATATCTTGTAAGCTAAGGGAGAAAAACAATCAATAGTCCTATACACTTCTAAAGTCTATGGATCACAAGACCAGCATGGTGAGATATTCTCAAGGGTGCAATAGTAGCACTAATATACTGAGGTTAACCAATAGCAATCAAAATGTACTTAAGGTTTACTCAGTAAGAGGGAATTCATGCCTAGTACTGTAAACCTAGTCAACTACCCATGGCTAGTTAGGTCATAAATCCTACAGCATAGTTACTACTGCTAGTTTTCCAAACCAGAATAAATCCCACATTCTAAACCTTTTACTCAGATAATTTACTCCTGTTCAAGAAAGCTTCTCTCGAAACCCTGTCTCAAAACCTCTCCCCCAAAAAAAGGAAAAAGAAAGAAAGAAAGAAAGAAAGAAAGAAAGAAAGAAAGAAAGAAAGAAAGAAAGAAAGCTTCTCTCTGCAGCTGATGAAGACCATAACAAAAATCCACAACTGAACATAGTTTTCCCAACCCCAAATGTTATGTCTGCCATACAGCCCTTGTACCTAACACTGAGGCTGGGCAGAAAGATCGTGAAGACAGAAAACCATGATGTTTGAGATGGAAGTTGAAAGAATGAAATCTCAACAATATGGCTGCCCAAATAATATGTGAACAATGGCACATCAACTGACAGGCCAGTATGGATGGGGATGAGGAAAATTTCACAAGGCTCACCCCTAGATGAAGGCCATTAATGGCTGCTAAGAGAAGGGAGAACAGCCATTTCTAGGAAGGAGCCCTTAATAGTTTATTTAGTCCTAAGTGGTCAGCCCTAAACACACACATATATGTAAGCAACACCAAATGATCTCAACAGACTTTATTTGTATTACATATGTGTATATAGTAATATAAATAATAATAATTAAAGATGTGATCTGAAAGGAAGTAAAGGAACACAAGAGAAGTTCAAGGAGAAGGGGTGAAAATGGTGTGAATATAATGGTTATATATGAAACTCTCAAAAATAATAAGAAACTTAAAGATTAATAAAGAAAATAGCTAATAAAGTATAAAATTAAATAAAGATAAAAATAAATTTTAATTTCTACAAATATCTATGCAATTCAGAAAAGAACAACTAATCCATGAAAAGTAGACCATCTCTATGCATGAAATACTTTCCCAAGTTTTTAGCTACCTGAGACTAGATCCATCTCAGATTCACATTACTTTGCCTAACATCTTAGCTGTTTAGAAGAGTTGTTTTTTTTTTTTTTTAACATGTCTGCTATTTAATATAATCTAAACAGAACAGGAAGTTCCTAATACAAACTTCCACAATCAGTCTATCATGTTCAAAAGTAAAAATAAATAAACCAGTGAGATTTTTGGTGGTGTGGAATAAACTGTTTCTATAAAGGAGGAAAATATTAAATTAAAGTTTCCAACTTTAGTCATCTAATATCAAGTGCAGTTTAAGAAATCTTCAGTGTCTACTTCAGTTTTCCCCCCAAAAGCAATGCATTCTGCTTGCTGAAATCTTCTGGCACTCTAGTTGACTGAAAATAGGATAGAGAGAGATGTACTCAACAGGAAAGCATGCAAACACCCCACAGTAACTTGCTTTAAAAATCAGAAAATAAATCATGCATTTGGCCTTACAATTTAAAATGCACATATATATTAGAACTATAACCTATGCTATCTCCCATTTCTGTATTTCAGTTTATCTCTAACAATAATGAATTTTGTTGTAAATAGTATGATCTCACAATACCCAATTCTTTCTGTTTCTCAAATATTTTCCTCCTTGATATTTTCAATGCTTTTTCCTGTCTGTCTGGTGTGTGTGTGTGTGTGTGTGTGTGTGTGTGTGTGTGTGTGTGTGTGTTGAGGGAGTCAGTTCTTGTCTTTCATCACCCAAGTCTTAGGGTAAATCAGGTCCTCTGATAAGACAAAGGCAAGTGCCTCTACACACTCTGCAGTCACATTGGTCCCTTCTCCGTGTTAAGCAACCTTGCTTTGAGAAATTTAGACTTCATTTCTCTGATATGATATCTAATAGTTGTTCTTGTCAAAAAGGAAAAGATCACGATTTTTTTTTAGTGAGTTGATATAAATATCTACTGATTGCTACTCCATTTTATTTTGTAGTTTTTATTTACTTTTCTTTTTTATTAATTATTTTATTTATTTACATTTCAATTATTTTATTTATTTACAGACAGACAGCATCAGAGAGACAGACAGAATGCTACATGTAACTTCTTTATCATGAAGCTAGCATGTTTTAAGGCATCATTTTAGTATAAATATTTCAACAATGAAAGAAACATTTTTGCCCCTTTAACTATAATGCCACTGGCTTTAGAAACTGTACAAAACTATAATGAATGGTTTTTTAAAACCACTAGAGGGGTTGAAGAGATGGCTCAGCAGTCAAGAGCACCTACTGCTCTTGCTGAGGACCTGGGTTTGGTTCTCAGCACCCTAACGAATGGCTTACAACCACCTCTATCTCCAGCTACTGGGGATGTGTCATCTCTAGTCTCAATGTGTACATGCTCACAATCACTCAAACAAACAAATACACAAACACAAACACACATTTAAAAATAAAAACCTATAAAAACAATAATGATTAGAATTATTAGATGATAAGAATTCCCTTTGAAATAGCATTTGCAATTTTGAAATGGTAAAAGTTTGAATATAACATTCTATTTATAGCTAAATTAATATTACTTTATATGAAGCATATTGTAAAAGTATAATTAATACCTGTTTATCTCACTTCTGTTTGGAAATAAGTATTTCATAAAACTAAAATATATTACATGCAAAGTCTTATTTAACATATATTGATTACATGAAAATTCAAAGTACAAATGATTTCAAAATTACTTTGTACTGAAAACCCTTTAGATTTCTGGGAAAGATTTAAAATTACTCAGAAAAAAAAGAGTTAGTGTTTTAATTTATGGATGCTGCCTCTTCAGGCCATCTGCCTCAAAGCAAAACAGCTGTGATCAACCATGACCACATTCAACCTGAAACATAAGCATCCATGTATCCATGAGAACAATTAATAAGCACAGAACAGTTACCCACTTTCAAGAATGAGGTTCCAATGTGAAATTACAATAATATTTTCTAAAGTAATTCTCAGTATCATGAAATTTAAAGACTCATAATGTATTCTTACAAGTATAATCTGGTGGTATACTAAAGAATTTAGGTTATATAATTCGTTTATAATATTAATTTGCAATATTTTAAAATCCATATCATAACATGCAGTAAAATTATTAAAATATAAAATGTAATTACTGAAAATAAATTATGCTTTTTAATTGATTTGTATCCCATATATAATGATGATTGCTTTAGAGAGGTTTTCAAACCCTGAACATCAAATAATTTGTAGAGTTCTATAAAATGGTATTGATGGAAAACATAATGACACATACATAATACCATCTACTCAAGAAGCTGAAGCAGGATGATCATAAGTTCAAGGCCTGCTTTGATTACAAAGTGAGTTCAAGATGAGCCCAGGCATTTAATGACTGACATCTAGCCTCAAAATAGAAAATTTTAAAAAAAAGGAAAAAGAAAAAGGAAAAATGCTCTGCATATAGCTCTGCAGACAAGCACTTACCTAACAGGAACAAGGCCCTGGGTTCAATTTCTAGACCTACTAAAATAAAAAGATATTTATAGGCTATTTGCTACTTAAAGTTTTATATATGTATATAAAACATTTTTATTTTTCCAAAATTGCTTTGTTCAAACTATGAAACTCAAAAGGCAAGAACTATTTAAGAAGTTATTTTTAAAGCCATTTCCTGCTACTCCAAGCTTCCTGACATGCATATACTACTGTATGCACACTACATCTATTAGTAGACTTTATGTTATAGAAATTATACATTCAATGTTGCTTCTAAAATGTTTATACATCAGATAAAGGTACAAAATAAAAACTATAACCTTCCCTTTTGTCTCTTGGCAGTGAATTTAACCACAACTAATACATTCTGTATGGATTGCCTTCTGACTGTCCTACATATAGCAAAAAGTAATGACAGCACTCACCCTTCTGACTAATATTTATAATTTACATATTTGTAAGGTTTTATAACATATTATTTTTCACAATTTTCAGACACACAATCTGCATTATGTTGTATAAATCCATTCAAAAATGACAAATTGGCTGCTTTAGACTTGTTTATATACCATTCCCTCTAGAATCAGTGGCTATCCCCAAAGAAGCAAATGAAATTCTGTGAAGTTAAATCTTTGCCACATCAAGTACAATCCTCCAAACCTGAATATATATTCATATTCCTTCTAACCGCACTCAAGACTTTTCTTGGTCAAACACCACTTACTTAGGTATCTATGTGAAGGCTGACACTTTAAACAATGGCTGATAGAACCTAAAGCTCTTTTAAATGTCTCAAAAACAGCATTATTTTTAAAGCATCATTTCATATAAGGCAAGAATTAAAAACACTTGGACAAGTTTTTGTAATCATCTTTTGAAACTTACTAGAAGCCAAAATGGAATGGTTAAGACGTTGTTTCCAAGTTGCACTGATTTTGTGAAGGCTCTAGATTCTCTAACTCCATTATCGGTAAGTCATGTAATGTGCTATTCACTAGAAAGGAAGTATCAGCTTTTTGAGAAAAACTCCTTTTTAAAAATTCAACAATTTCAGGGCAGCACTCCCTACTGTGACAATTGAACAATTTTCCCAGCACCTAAGGGAATAAATATTTCAGTCTTGAAGAGAAGCTGTTGACAAAGTAACAAGGAATTTGCAGCTGACAAGTGCCTGATGTTCCCAATCTTTCCCTGACTCATTTAGATATCTATCCCACAAAATCAAGAGAATCTAGAAAATGAACCCTTATTTTTTTCTAATTTCCTGCCAAACAAAAGATAAGCAGCAGCTGAATATCGTACTGGCTAGTTTTGTGTCAACTTGACACAGCTGGAGTTATCACAGAGAAAGGAGCTTTAGTTGAGGAAATGCCTCCTGAGATCCAGCTGTAAGGCATTTTCTCAATTAGTGATCAAGGGGGAGAGGCCCCTTGTGAGTGGGACCATCCCTGGGCTGGTAGTCTTGGATTCTATAAGAGAGCAGGCTGAGCAAGCCAGGGGAAGCAAGCCAGTAAAGAACATCCCTCCATGGCCTCTGCATCAGCTCCTGCTTCCTGACCTGCTTGAATTCCAGTCCTGAATCCTTTGGTGATCAACAGCAGTATGGAAATGTAAGCCGAATAAACCCTTTCCTCCCCAACTTGCTTCTTGGTCATGCTGTTGTGCAGGAATAGAAACCCTGACTAAGACAAATATACTGAGTGTAGGTTGAGTACTCCTTATCCCAAAAGCTTGGAATCAAAACTGTTTCAGGTTTCATGGTTGTTTAGGTTTTGGCATGTGTGTACATCTATAATGAAGTATCTTTAGATGAGAATCATGTCTAGACATGAAACTTGTGTTTTTCTTCTTTTACACCTATATTCAAATTAGCACGTAAAATAACAAGTTTCATTATGACATTGTGATCCATGTATGGCACTGCACTCATACTCACTCTGAATACACTTTTATTCCACCCCCACTAGTCAGCTTTCTCCTCTCCCATTCTGCTTTTATGTTCTGTCTGTATGTGTACAGTTAATATAGATTTCACAGAAAATATGTGATGTTTGTCTTTCTGAGACTGGTGTATTAACATCCTGATTGCTAGTTCCATCCATTTTTCTGAAAACAACAGTTGTCATTCTTATTTATGGCCACATAAAACTCCTTTAATTATACATAGAACATTCACGGGTGAGTGAATATTTAGGCTGACTTCATATTAAGACTGGTGTCACAAAAACACACATGGATATTCAGGTACCTCTTTGATACGGGCTGGCCTAGATTCCTTTGGTATATATCCAGGAGTGATAGAGCTAGATGACATGGAAGTTTTGTTTTAAATTCTGAGAGACACATCCACAGGATTTCAGTAATGGAAACACTACACATTACAATCAGTGGAGTGTAAAGGTTATTTTCCTCATTACACATCTGTTGTCATGTTAATAGCCACTCTGACACGTGTCAGATAAACCCTCAGCATAATTTTGATTTGCATTTCTCTGATAGCTAAGATTAAACATATTTTCATATACTTATTGATGACTTGTATTTTTTTCTTTCGAGAATTATAGGTTCAATGGCCTATTTATTTATTGAAGACTTGTCTTTGATATTTAACTTCTGGACTTCACTATATGTTCTAAATATTAATGACCTGTCATTGATATAAAGGACTATGTTTTCTCATTCTGTAAAGTGTCTCTTTACTGAGAATTGTATGCAGAGCTATTTAGGAGTTTTTTAATATCATGCAACCATTCTTGTCAAATCTTGCTATTACTTCCTCAGCTACCGGAATTCTTTTCATGGAGTCTTTACCTATATCTACAATTTCAAGTGTTTGCCTCTAGCAGTTTGATATCTTACATTAAGTCCCTGAATTGTTTTGGATTGATTCTTGCACAGACTGAAATATTATATATGAACATGACTTTACTCAACACCACTTAGCTCAAGATATTTGGAGCAGGGATTTCTGTTCATTGTTTTTGGTTCTTTCTTTCCTCTTTTTTCTTCAATGAATTTTCAGTATCTTTGTCAGACTCAAATATACACTTCTGAGTCTGCTATCCTATTCCACTGGTCTACATGTTTGTTCTGTCACGTTACCATCTTGTTTTTGCTGCTATGACTTAAAAGTAGAATCTGAAATCAGTTATGGTTTCTCCAACTTTGCTTATTCTACTCAAGATATTTTTGGTTATTGCATTAAATTGTTCTTTCTCTTTGCTGATATTCTCCATTTGCAGTATACATTATTATTCTGATTTCCTTGTGTTTTAACTAATTAAGCACATTTAATAAGCACTTGGTAGTCTTGGCTACTAAGTTTAATACTGTGCTTCTTCGTAGACATTGTTCGTTATTTCATTTGTTTTTGTGAATCAGCTCTGCTTTCTTTACATGTCGCATACTTT
>NC_034590.1:84214307-84229502 GCF_900095145.1 Mus pahari | reverse complement strand
GAACTCACTCTGTAGACCAGGCTGGCCTTGAACTCAGAAATCCGCCTGCCTCTGCCTCCCAAGTGCTGGGATTAAAGGCATGCGCCACCACGCCCGGCTGTAACCGAACATTTTAACATAATGTGGCAGCCCTAGAGATTGGAATCTCTCCTTTCCTTAGGTTTGTTTTTGTTGTAGGACACTGCTGCCATATTTAGTAACCTCCAGTAACTAGTTTATAAAGCATGTAGTATCTGTCTTTTGTGGCAGTCACTCAGTTCTGTAAGTTAGGGGTCATCTTGTGTTCAGATACTTTTAACCTGGAAATGAAGAGGTGTGAAGAGCTTCTCTACAACAAGGCTCAGGGAACACTGAGAAGTGAACAGAAAATATGTAAGAGCTGCAGGATAGGGAGAAGTACAACAAACTGCTGTCTTCTGGACAGGACATGGGCATTGCTCTAGGATATCACTGCAACTATAGTTACCTGAACAAGACCCACATGATCAAAAGATTAATCATCATTCCAGAATGCAGCACTAACGGGCCTCATTGCAGAGACAAGAGGAGTTGGGTGCTGATATGCTCAAGAATGTAGTTTACAAGTATAGAATTGTCAAAGAAAATTGTCAAAGAATAAATAACAATAACTATTTTTGAAAGTTTGTCAATATCTGAACTGAACCATGATTTAAAAATATTATAATGACTAGCCTTTTACTTTTTTTCAATGTTCTACTTGTTAAGCTTAAAGGACTCTTTTAGAATCTATCTTCTGAAAAAAAACAGATAACCACTTTGAACATTCAACATGATACATAGCACCCAGCATCAGCCTCTTTCTAACCAAATATAGTTATGTACTTTTGACCTAAGACATTGTCAAGTACTTCATACTGGCGAACATAAATTGTAATTTTTTTCTGTTTCAAGACTTATTTTGTATATCACCCATATTCTACAATGTGTAGTTTCAGGCTATTTTTAAAGTTTACATCATCTTCTTTTTCACACATGGTTGTTTGGCAATTCAAAGTCAATGCTTTAAAGCTCTTCTTCAAAAAATAACCTGTAAAAGCCAGGTGGTGGTGGCTCACACCTTTAATCCCAGCACTTGGGAGGCAGAGGCAAGCAGATTTCTGAGTTCAAGGTCAGCCAGGTCTACAAAGTGAGTTCCAGGACAGCCAGGGCTACACAGAGAAACCCTGTCTCAGAAAACCAAAACAAACAAACAAACAAAAAAACAAGACAAAATAAAACAAAAACCTGTAAATCAAATAGACTTCTAGCAGACTTTAGGAGGTGTAAAAGTTAAATAGATGCATGATAGACTTTCTGTAATTGAGCAGTTTACAGTTTGGTAACTGTGACTTGTCTTGTAAGAGTATATTCATTGGTAAAAATCTGTATAAGTCTATTGAAAAGAGCAATGGAATTATCTCCTGTAAATCTTTTTCTAAGAGCCCTATGAGATAACTGCCCTATAGGTAAACTCCGCCTTAAACAAGGGACAATGTATAAAAGCATGCTGAAATACTACTATTTCAAATTTTTTATTAAGTCATGTAAACTCATACTGTTCAAGTTAACTTTCCTTTTAAGAGATAAATATGTTAGGGTTAAATATTCAAGAGCAGGACTTGAACCCATCTGACTTGAGGGTAGTTTTTCTAACTCCTGCCATGGATATTTGTTTTAAACTTGAGCAAACAGAGCTCCTATTCTGTGCCTGGCACAGTAGTGACATAAGAATGTCCCCACTATTAACACAAAGAATTCATCAGATCTAGCTCTAAATGGCTTATGCAGGTGTGTAGTCTTCATTCTGCTTTTATTAAAAGGAGTCCAATGTGGGAAAGTAAGTTGTTTCAAAACTTAATCAAAACAGCCAATCTAGAATGCTACCATGATCACAAGAAAGTGATTGTGTCACATTTCTCACATGAGCAGAAATTATGGTATACTGGATTAAGGTACTTCTAGAACCCAAAGAGTTGGTACTATCTATTAGACCTTAACCAAGGCAATCCATACCCATTTAGCTACCTTATCTACAGAAATGATGCTATGTAAAAATGAAAATACTACATCAGCAAAGTGCTTGTTAAAAATATACATAATAATTAGGAGAGGTGTGGCATACGTCTGCAATTGCACCATGTGGGAAACAAGAGGCAATAAGATAAGAAATCTAAAGATATCCTAATACACAAGAAGTTCAAGACCAGCTTTGGAGAACTACACAAAACACCACCCTTAAAAGAAAACTAAAGACCATGATAGTTTAATGTCTAGAAACTAATTGCTAAAGCCCTTATAAAAATTAAATACCAAAAAAAAAAATTAAATACCACAGAATACACTGTAGTTAAATTAATTTGGCACATATGAAATAGGCTTCCTAAAATATTTCTAAAGAATTATTCAAAATTTTTGTCATGTGTTGAAATTATTCCATGTTTTGAAAATTCAGAAATGATAACTAATGGAAATATGACTCAGAATGAAATAATAATTGTTAAAGGATTTCTTTATATTAATGTTTATGCGTATTTTGACTGTGTGTACATAAGAGTACCATATGCCAGAGTGTTCAAGGAAGCCAGAAGACGGTACTGGGTTCTTGAAACTGATGTTACAGGTGGGTATGATCTTGTAGATGCTAGGAGCCAAAGCTCAGTCCTCCTCAAAAGCAATAATTACTCTTAACTTCTGAGCCATCTCTCCAGCTACTCAATAAGTATTTTTGGCATTAAGTATAACCGGCAATTCTTTACTTAAGAGTTTATAAATTTAAGAATACAGATAAATGGAACAAGTAGTTTTAAAACCCATTTTTAAAAATACTCTATAACAAATAAAGACTATAATTTCTGACCCCAGAAAAAAACACTAATTTCAATTGCATGAAATGTAAATGCTAATATGTAAGTAATTATTTATACATAGACAAGATTATACTTTTAAGAGAAAAGAAGGTTTTTATAATTATGTATATATTAATATAATGTATGTATTCTCCATAAATTTTTTAAATGCAAACTATGGCAAGGGAAAAGAAAGGAAAATCTGAGTAGTTTTAAAAGTCTATATTTTTATCCTAGGACATAACACAGAGAAGTTTTAGTTGCTGTTATTTTCTTTTCCTGGATGACTGCCTGAAGACTTTCTAAAAGGCAATAATGACAAACACGTGTTCAAGAAAACAGACATGCCACAAACTGAGGAAGGTCAGACTCATTACGTCAGAAATGAATTTTGTTCCACAATGGCACATTTCAAACATGAATACCATATTTCAGAAAACAATAGATGAGACAAATTTGTCACCCTATGTTTGACAGAGGGGGCTAGGACAAAGTTTGACTTGGCTTCCACAATATTTAGAATCTTCTATGGCCAACAAGCACAAGTGATACTTTCTTGATGCAATGCACAGCAAAGTCCTTTTTGTCCCTGTTTGCTTCCTGTTTCTTTCTTGGGTTTTATTATGATTTCCTATTTTCCCTACCCCAGCTATGCTTCAGCCCTCTAAATGATAAACTTGCATGTTACTTTGTTTAGCCAATGTGCTTGAAGACAAGCACATTCTTAATTTCTTGTTCCATTATAACTAGTCTTCCTGCCATAATTGCCATGAGTTTAACTTTGATTTCAAGAAAAATTCTACATCCTTCTCATAAAATCACTTACTTTTTAATGACTAACAAAGCTTGAAATCTAATGAATAAAAATTAAAATCATTTCAGAAAAGAAATCTGGATAACGTTTTTTCATATTGTCATCTCATTAAGTAATACACATACTAATAGTGAAAATAGTTTGCCAAAATGAATTTCATACTAAACATTTTTAAATATTGTAAGAATACTAGGGGCAGGGAGATACTTTAACATGTAATTTGTCTTGCAAGCATGAAGCCCTGAATGGTCCCCAGAATCCATATAAAATAAAACTGGACATCTTGACACAGTCTAGGAACACCAGAGCTAAGGAGGTGGGAAGAGGCAGATTCTTGGGGATGATGACTGCCCAGCCAACCTAATCAACTTTATGAAGTGCAGGTCCATGACAGAACCTGTCTCGATTAAAAAGTAGAAGGCTGCTGAGGAACAATACCCAAGGTTGTCCTTGGGCCTACACACACACACAAACACACACGCACACACACACACACACACACACACATGCACATACATCCCACATTCATGTGCACTTGCACATACACAATTTTTTTTTTTTTTTTAGGTTTTTGAGACAGGGTTTCTCTACACAGCCCTGGCTGTCCTGGAACTCACTTTGTAGACCAGGCTGGCCTTGAACTCAGAAATCCGAGTGCTGGGATTAAAGGCATGCACCACCACACCCAGTCTGCATATACACAAATTTAATTGACAGATAAGACAAACAGAACAAATACACAGACAGACAGACAGACAGACCCAAAACTGTGTGCCTTATCACTGTGAAAAGAGCAAAGGGGCAAATTTCCTTATACTTGTATAAAACAATGCACAAAATAAGTATCATATTACCAACATAAAGATCAAGAAGCATGCTAGGAAAGAAACAGAAATACAATGCAAACCTAGATGAGATATCCTAGTAAGTTATTCTCCATGGTTCTCATACTGGCATTACTTTCTTCTCAAAGTAACTATTCAAAAAATGGTATATTAAAAGTACCTGGGGGTGGCACAGGGGGGTTTCAAAGAAAAAACCAGGAAGGGAATAACATTTGAAGTGCAAATAAATAAAATAATCAATAAAAACTTAAAAAGAAAAGTACCTGAGGGCTGGAGACTGCTAAATGATTGAAGTATCTCCCTTTCTCCTGATCTTGAGTCAAGCTTTAGTGCTCACCTTCCTTATTTTGTCTTCTTCAACAAACCTACTTAAAACTGCAATGCCCCACTCCCCTTTGACCTTTGTTCCTTAATTGGGGTGGGGGGTGATTTATTTTGTTCATTCCTTTGTTTCATTTTACTGTGGGACCTTGGTTTTCTCTTTGTCCTACCTCCCATTCCCTCTTCACCACTTCCCTATACACCTCCCCACCATCCACTTCTCTTCAGAAAAGGACAGACCTCTCATGGCTATCAACCTGCCATGGCATATAGAGCTGCAGTAAGACCAGGCACTTCCTCCCCTATTAAGGCTGGACAAGGCAACCCAGTAGGAAGAAGGGGTTCCAAAAGCAGGCAACAGAGTCAGAGACAGCCTCTGCGCCCAATGTTAGGAGTTCCACAAGAAGACCAAGTTATACTACTTAAAAATATGTACAGAGGGCCTAGGTTAGTCTCATATAGGGTCCCTGGTTGGTGGTTCAGTCTGAGAGTTGCTTTGAGCCCATATTAGTTGATTCTGCAGGTTTTCTTGTGGTGTCCTTGACCCCTCTGGCTCCTTCAATCCTTCCTCCCCCTCTTCCACAGAATTCTTCCTCAAAACTGGCTGGTATGACTTTTCAACCATTAACTAGTTTTCTCCATTACTGTATCAGTTTTAATAAGTCAAAAGTACTTGTTTGATACATGGACATCCCAGGATTTAATTGATACAAAAATACACTAGGTGCCAAATAAGTCTTCAATGAGTGTCTACATAAAGTTTAAAATTTTCTCTTACTACTATGATTACTTCTAATCACAAAAATATTTAGACAACTGTGCTGTTCTGTGAGAAATAAACCAGTCTTATAACTATCGATTGTAGGTACAAAGCTACAAACACTAATATATTCCTACTAAAAGTAAATATTTAAAATCAGTATCTTACAATAATACATAAAACATGTCTTGAATTAGCAAGATGCCAAAAGTTCTTAAATAAAGTATATAACTTATGAGAATAGAGACAGTCTCTAACAAGTCAATTGGCCAAATTTCTCCAAAAAGTTATTCTACTGGGGAAAATGTGGTGGACATAGTAATGTTCAAAATTGAATATGAGAAATATATAACCACATGTAATGAATATATAAACTTGACCTGGTTTGAGGGAGAAAGATGAAAGCTGCAAAAGTTATCATGGAAGAAGAGGGATAAGCAAGTAAAGGCATTTGCTGCCAAGCTTGACTGAACCCAAGTTCAATCCTCAGAACCTACAAGGTAGAAAGGAAGAGCAGATTCCTAACAAGTTGTACTCTCACTTCCCACATGTGCCATACATGCATGCACACAGAGAGGCAGAAAGTGTGTTTGGGGAATATTTGGGAAATATAGAGACTATATATAAAAATCAGTATGAAATTTATCCTCAAGCATAGCAGTGCACACCTGCAATCTGAGGACTTGATAGAAAGAGGGAGAAGAATTGCTAGGACTGGGAGGGGAGGCCCGCCTGTCTCCAAAGGTGAGTTCCAGGCCACTCAGAGATACTTGGGAAGACGATATTCAAAAAACAAAAGAAAATCTCAGAGATGAAAATAATTTATAGAAAACTCAGGATTTTGCTCAGTTATCATAGCCATAAAATTTACATTACACTATAGTACTCTAAGAATAAAACCAAACCTAGTGTAGTGGAAACTCCCTTGAACGGAAAAGTGTGACCCTAGTGAAGACTTCTAGTAATGGGGGATACGGAACCTAAAATTGCCTCTTCTGTAACCAGGTAAGAATTCCAGTGGAGGAATTAGAACATCGCCCCAAAAACAAAACCTTCAAACTACAATTTGTCCTGCATGCAAGATGTACTGGGGTAATGGTGGCACAGAACCTATAGGGTGGCCAGCCAATGACTGGTTTAATTTGAGGCCCATGCCATAAAAGGGAGTCCATACTTGACATTGCCTGGATGGCCAAGAACCAGAGGTTGGACAGCCCAAAATGGAACCAAATACAACTGGAAAAAAAAAGCCAATAAAATGACTCCTATAATATTTTCCTATACTCGTAGATTGTTGTCTAACCCAATCACCATCAGAAGGCTTCATCCAACAACTGACAGTAAAATGCAGAGATCCACAGTTAAACATTAGGTGGTGCTCAGGGACTCCTTTGAAGAAGAGGAGGAAGGATTATAGGAACCAGAGGACACCATGAGAACATGGCCTACAAAATCAATTAAGCAGGGCTCATAGGGGCTCACAGAGACTGAAGTGAACACCACTGAGCCTATATGGGTCTAATCTAAGTCCCTGGTATATATGTTATGTTTGGGTACCCTGGTGTTCTTGTGGGATGCCTAACAATGGGAGTGGGGTCACTCTGAATCTTTCACCTACCATTAGGACCCTTTGCTCCTACTGGGTTGCCTTGTCCAGTCTTGATATGAGGTTCTGTGCTTCTAACTTGTTATGCCATGTTTGGTTGATATCCCTGAAAGATCTGTTCTTTTCTGAAGGGAAATGAGTCTGGGAGAGGGAAAGTAGAGAGGTTAGACTAGGAGGAGTGGGGGGGGGGGGGGGGGTGTTCAGGGAAACTGCAATCAGGGTGTAATGCATGAGAGAAGAATAAATTTTAAAAAAAAAAATAAAAGAATTAGATCAAAGTAAAATTCTTTAAAACTTTAAAATATTTAACAAATGTAAAATGATGGGGAAGGGATATAACCAATGGTTATATTTACTATATAAACAAAATTCTAAACATAAAACCCAGGGAACTGAAACATAGTGACCAAACATACTTAGCTGTTCTTATAAACAAGGCAAAATTAGACACTTACAAACAGAATAGACTCATACAGGCTTGGTGACAAATGTCTACTTGGTGATCCATCTCACTGAATACTTAGAATGAGGTGAAAAATAATTAGGCAAGCTAAAGGTGTGTGTGTGTGTGTGTGTGTGTGTGTGTGTGTGTGTGTGTGTGTGTGTGTGTGTAAAATCCTAGCACTTCGGAGGCTGAGTCAGGAAAATCTTTATTTGTATCATAATGAGTACAAGACCATCTTGAACTACCAAATAAAACTGCATCACAAATGGAAAAAAATATCTACACTGAGAAAAAAAAGAGTTAATTTTTCTGGCTAATTTAATGATCTAAATTCACTGAGTAAAAATAAAATTAATGTAAGACATATTCAATATGGTTTAATTCATATGTGGCTTTTGTCCATTTACAGAAAAAAAAAAAAAAACTCTAAGTGAAGGAGGTGTGTTATGATGCTAGCAAAGTGGCAAAGAACAACACCGTCTTCAGTAACTGCCATAGCAGTGTTACACAAGCAGTGTGGAGCTGCTGGCCACAGTAGAAAGACTCAACATGTAAGAAACGGAGCCAATATAGGACTATCAGGGGAAGAAAGGGCCATTGTATACCCAAAATCTGCTTGTGCAGTTACACAGAGATAACTATAGCTCTTAGTTATACAAAATAACTATGTTTTATATAACTGATATAGTACTAAAAATTAGATGTCACTTCTAAATATAAATCATTTATTCCACACTAGTTTTACTAGACAAATGTTTCAACAAAACCTTTTTGCTTAAAATTAAAGGAAATTATAAAATTTTGATATTATGCAGTAGTTTATTTCTGCAACCAGGAGAAATAAACAAAGGTAGCAGTGAAAATGTGAGTTGTTTTCATTAGAGTAAAATATCTCACCGTGGAAATCTGAGAAACAACTAGCCTAGTTCTAGACAGGATAGGAGTTTATTGCTTTTGGCCAGAAGTCACTGGCAAAATAAGCAAAATGTAATCTTTGAAATGTTAAAAAATAAATAAAAGTCAGTACATTCAGTTTTACCTCAGAAAGGAGCCATCATACTAACACATAACTATCATTTTACCTAAAATTCTTAAAATGTTTTAAGCATGAATTTGATCAGTAACTATGATATTTAATTTGCTCACATCAATCAATAATGTCATTATTGTTAATTCTGAGATATATGCTTGGAAAATATGTCCAACTAATATCTGATCTTGTACAATCTATCTGAAACTATGGCAGAAAAGGCAGAAAAGGTTCTCTAGTCCTGGAACTCTTAAAAAGTCAAACGAAAATGAGAGTAATTGATGAGGTTGTTGGTAAACAGAGCCTGGTCTAGAGCTATCTGTGATAACATACATTTGAAAGACCTACTTTAAGTATTTTAATTATTCTACAGCACTTTGGTAGATATGTCAATAAGCAGCTTAATACAATTGAGAAGACAAACTAATTAGAGGCAATAAAATATTTTGAGTTTATGACAAGAGAACAAAATTTAAATACCTTAGTTCAAAAAAAGACATTCTGCTGTGACACAAATGGGAAGAGAGATGCTGCTGGGGTGAGGTGCAGTTGAGTGGGCAGGTGAGGGACCACCTTCTCAGAGGCAGAGGGAAAGGGGATGGGGTGCAGAACTCAGGAGGGGAGGACCAGGAAGGGGGTAACATTTGAAATGTAAATAAATAAAATAATAAAAAATATACTCTCCTTGAAAGTGCCCAGACTTGGGTATTAAATAGACGTGTATTCAGTTTACATGTTTGCCAACCTTTGCCATTTCAACCTCCACATCTGTACAATGGAAACAATAATGCTTACATTGTAGGCATCTACGAGAGTGAACTAAGAATGTGTGTAATGCCTACCACTGACCTGACTAGAACACAAAAGGCACTACAAAACACTGCAGCCTCTCCACTCTTTTCTTTCTTTTTTTTTTTTTTCACTCTTGAAATACAGAGTTTTATTTAAAAACTGTTTAAATAAAAAAAAAAAAAAATAGAAAAAAAAGTGTCAAGAAAGACCAGGTGGAAAATGGATTTCCAATAAAATGGAATTTGGGGGCAACAAAAGTCTGAAAGGCCACAGAGAAACAGCACCACTGTCATTTGAACAATGGCTAGTTACTTGTTTTGGGTTTTTTTGGTTTGGTTTGGTTTTTTTGGCACTGTTAATCACTGAATCTGGATTTTCTTCTGAATTCCACAGAGCATACTCTACATAACAATCTGTCATAAAATACCTGTCTCCAACACACAACATAAGACAAGTTACCACCAGAAACAAATCACATCAGGTGCTGAACAATCTCAGTAGTGAGTAACACATTTTGCAGAGTTCTGCCAAACAAAGAAACTGAATAGGCTATGGGTAAGCAAATGAGGGAGAATTAAGGAATGAAGTATTATAATATTAATATTTCAGTCACAGTACTGTATATTCTTTAAAAAAAAAAACACTTCAACATTTAGTGACACACTAGAGAATTTTATCTCCTAAGAGATTAGAGCACTGGCAAATTACTCAGATGACAAGGGGAGCTGTGACCAGCAGACAGTGAGCACCCTAGCCTTACAGAGTCCAAAGAGACACTGGCCTTTAACAGATCACTCCTTTGCCAGGGGTCTAGCAAGAACTTGCAGCACAATCTCCCTGGGTCATCTACATTGCCTCAGACATTCATTATACTGCCATCAAAAAACCAGACCTTTCAAAAGTGTCACAGTAGAAATACTTCCATTAAGTTATGAGTAAATAATTTTCAGAAAAAGTATAAAATATGTTTATCCTATCATTATTATAAAATAACTTCATAACACAATCAACCACAGATACTTTGGTCAATTATCTGAAATGAAGAAGTTTAAGTTTAAACTTAAAATTTTTAATTCTGACATTAAAATAACAAAGACTTAAACCCATGAACTCTATTTGCAACTTAAGCATTTTACTAACAAGAACTTTAATTACATATTCTAATGCTTACTAATATACAAATTACAATTTTCTGTAGTAGATAGAGCACCCATAGAAACAGCATTAGCACTCATTAATGATGCCTGTGAGAATGTTCTTTAGCATTGTCAAAATGAAATGTCATGAAACTAAGAGTGTTATTTAAGAATGGTAAACTGATAGCCTACTCTGTCATTCTAGAAATGGTAAACCATATAAAGAATAGCGAAACAAGAAACAAATGCGCTCATTGTTAAAAGTACAAATACATTAAAAACTCAAATTCACAGCTATCAAAGTAAACAACAACATAAAGGAATGAAACAGCTTAGCAAAATGTCTGCCTATTAGTAAACTTATTTTCATTATATTTTAATTAAATGTGCCATCTAGTTTTAGAATTTTATTGTCTCAAAGATAATAAAGTTACAAATGATTGAATACTAAATATACACTTTTTTTGTTTTGTTTTTGTTTTTTGTTTTTTGTTTTTTGAGACAGGGTTTCTCTGTATGGCCCTGGCTGTCCTGGATCTCAGAAATCCACCTGCCTCTGCCTCCCAAGTGCTGGGATTAAAGGCATGCGCCACCACACCCAGCCTAAATATACACTTTTATAATAGACATAAAAGCACAGAATTATCTGCTAAAATGATTTATCAAAGATATATATATATATATTGAAGAAGATGAGACATTGCTTTGTAAAGCAGAGCCTAATAAACAAGGTGGCTGGGAAGAAAAGCGCTATAACAATACAGACTGTTTCTCAGTCCATAGTTTCTCTGTTGAGGTAATAACCACTCTTGCCTTTCATGTGCCTTTCAATTTTAAAATTTAAAAACCAGGGGCCAACAAGAAGGGTCAGATGGTAAAAATGTCATACAAGCCTGATGACCTAACTTCAATCCTCTGAACCCATGTGAGAGGGCAGATGCAGTAACACCAGCGCTCCTCTAACAAGAAGGGAGGTGAAACCTGAAGTCACCTAGAAGCTCATACACAGCAAGACAGAAACAATATAACAGAGCTTGCTTTAGAAACAAAGTGTAAGGAGAAAACTGTGGAGGTTGTCTTCTGAGTTCCACATGTACACTGTGGCATCATATGCCTATGGGGAGCTGTGTATGGATGGGTAGTATGTGTGTGTCACATGTACAAATCAGGAGAAAAAAATTTAAACATGTCTTCTCAAATAGCCCCATATGCACAGTAAGTGTCATTATATATTGTCTAATTACAATTATCACTATTACTGTCACTCGAATTTTCCCTGACAGCTAATACAACATAGAAAAGCAGAAGCTTCAGTAGTTATTCAAAGAAAGAGGAATCACTTGCTGAGGACTCTAACAAAATGAAAGAAAGAACTATAGTAGACAGAAAATTTGAAAAATAAACTAGTCTTTCTCTTCCTGCAAAAAGGTATTAGGAATCAATCTTCCAGGTAACAGATAACTGACAGACTTCACTGAGAAGTAGCAAGGATAGATGCATCCCAAGTTCAGAAGTAATCTGAGATTACAAAAACAAAACAAACAAACAAACAAAACAAAACAACTCTTCACTCTAGAGAATACACTCCCTCCTCATAAGTAACTGTTCAGTTCTCGGTCTTTCCCCAGAGCAGCTACATTTCTCAAAAGGGCCTTCTCTCCCTCACCTTCCCAGGGACTGTTCTGTCTGCTCTGCTCTGATTTGGATTGCAACAATCCGACTGAAATAACTTTTAAAGGGCAAAAACAATTCTCACTTTGCAAAATCCTGTAACAATTTACAAATCACCTCTGCATCAGCTTTTCAAAATTATCCAACCTAGTTTGTATCCTCAAAACCTCCCCCACTCACCCCACCCCCACCGAGTTTTAAGTGATCTCCTCTCCTGGGTTTCTCTCCTACTTCTCAAGTCCTCTTCCTCTGGTTTACAATGGAATTGTGGCCCAATACTTAAATCTGAGTCCCCTTTTGTGTTCTGGATATACTCTTCCTTGGCAAGTTCATCTATTCACATGTTCATTTTTCTTTTTATTATTTTCTTTATTTACATTTCAAATGTTATCCCCTTTCCTAGTTTCCCCTCCAAAATCCCCTATCCTCTCCCCCTCCCCCTGTTCCCCAAACCACCCACTCCCACTTCCTGGCCCAGGCATTCTCCTATACTGGGGCATAGAACCTTCACAGGACCAAAGGTCTCTCCTCCCACTGATGACTGACTAGGCCATCCTCTGCTACATATACAGCTAGAGCTTTCTTTGATTGGTGGTTTAGTCCCAGGGAGTTCTGGGGTTACTGGTTAGTTCATATTATTGTTCTTCCGAGCAGGCTGCAAACCCCTTCAGCTCCTTGGGTACTTTCTCTAGCTCCTTCATTGGGGACCCTGTGCTCCATCTAAAGGATGACTGTGAGCATTCATTTCTGTATTAGTCAGGCACTCTCAGAGACAGCTATATCAGGCTCCTGTCAGCAATCTCTTGTTGGCATATACAATAGTGTCTGGGTTTGGTGGTTGTTTATGGGATGGATCCCCATGTGGGGCAGTTTCTGGATGGTCACTCCGTCAGTCTCTGCTCTGAACTTTGTCTCTGTAACGCCTTCCATGGGTATTTTGTTCCCCATTCTAAGAAGGATTGAAGTATCCACACTTTGGTCTTCCTCCTTCTTGAGTTTCATGTGTTTTGCAAATTGTATCTTGGGTATTCTCAGCTTCTGGGCTAATATCCACTTATCAGTGAGTGCATATCATGTGTGTTATTTTGTGATTGGGTTACCTCACTTAGGATGATATCCTCCAGATCCATCCATTTGTCTAAGAATTTCATGAATTCATTGTTTTTAATAGCTGAGTAGTACTTCATTGTGTAAATGTACCACATTTGCTGTATCCATTCCTCTGTTGAGGGACATCTGGGTTCTTTCCAGCTTCTGTCTATTATGGACATATGTATATGCAACAGGAAAGGAAATACCAATAAATTATCTCAGAAACTGCATGACCAGCAGTAGTCCACAACTATAAAACAAAAACCTTTTGTTAGCTACAACTGCATCTCTCAGCATGAGCATCATGAAAGGTTACCTGAAAGTACCAGAGAATGCAAGTGTATTTATGAATACACTTTATGAATCTGATGGATTATTACACAATCTCTCGTGAGAACACCATTTTTTAAAATCAGCTTATACTATATAAATTAGGGTGAAAGATAATTAATTTCTTTAGCAAATCAAGTCTATCAAACCAATAATGTTGAAAACATGAATAGATTCTATCCATTTAGATTCCATGTACTTATGGTGTTGCTCATGGCATGACCAGGGCTCTATAGACAACCAGATGAGTATAGAATCAGAAACCAGGTCTGCCATTACTGAAAACCTCTACCTCTGGCTATAAACTGGACTACATACCTCTCTCTTTAAAGCAATATGAAAAACTTTATCACTTGACTTTTAAGAAAGGGTCTTGCTCTATTGCTCAAATTAGTCTCAAATTCATTATTCCCTTGCCATATGTACTGGCTGGTTTTGTGTGTCAACTTGACACAGGCTGAAATTATCAAAGAGAAAGGAGCTTGAGTTAGGGAAGTGCCTCCATGAGATCCAGCTGTGGGGCATTTTCTCAGTTGGTGATCAAAGGGGAAAGATCCATTGTGAGTGGTGCCATCCCTGAATTGGTAGTCTTGGGTTCTATAAGAAAGCAAGCTGAGCAAGCCAGGGGAAGCAAGCCAGTACATCCCTCCATGGCCTCTGCATCAGCTCCTGTTTCTTGAACTGCTTGAGTGCCAGTCCTGACTTCCTTTGGTTATGAACAGCAGAATGGAAGTGTAAGCTGAATAAATCCTTTCCTCCCTCCACACTGCTCAAAAAAAAGGCTGCTATGAACGTAGTGGAGCATGTGTCCTTATTACAAGTTGGAACATCTTCTGGGTATATGCCCAGGAGTGGTATTGCTGGGTCTTCCGGTAGAACTATGTCCAATTTTCTGAGAAACCACCAAACTGATTTCCAGAGTGGTTGTACAAGCTTGCAATCCCACCAGCAATGGAGGAGTGTTCCTCTTTCTCCACATCCTTGCCAGATCTGCTGTCACCTGAGTTTTTGATCTTAACCATTCTGACTGGTGTGAGGTGGAATCTCAGTGTTGTTTTGATTTGCATTTCCCTGATGATTAAGGATGCTGAACATTTTTTTAGGTGCTTCTCAGCCATTCAGTATTCCTCAGTTGAGAATTCTTTGTTTAGCTCTGTACCCCATTTTTTAATAGGGTTATTTGGTTTTTTTTTTTTGGAGTCCAACTTCTTGAGTTCTTAATATATTGGATATTAGCCCCTTATCAGATTTAGGATTGGTAAGGTTCTTTTCCCAATCTGTTGGTTGCCATTTTGTCTTATGGACAATGTCCTTTGCCTTACAGAAGCTTTGAAAATTTAAGAGGTCCCATTTGTCAATTCTTGATCTTACAGCACAAGCCATTTCTGTTCAGGAATTTTTTTCCCCTGTGCCCATATCTTCGAGGCTCTTCCCCACTTTCTCCTCTATAAGTTTCAGTGTCTCTGGTTTTATGTGGAGGTCTTTGATCCACTTAGACTTGAGCTTT
>NC_034590.1:84206457-84213269 GCF_900095145.1 Mus pahari | reverse complement strand
CATATGTAGCAGAAGATGGCCTAATCGGCCATCACGGGGAATAGAGGTCCCTTGGTCTTGCAAACTTTATATGACCCAGCACAAGGGAAGGCCTGGGCCAAGTAATGGGAGTGGGTGGGTAGGGGAGCAGGGGCGGGGGGCAGGGTATGGGGAACTTCCGGGATAGCATTTGAAATGTAAATAAAGAAAATAATAATAATAAAAAAGATTTAATTTTTTAAAAATGACTCTGGCTATAGTGTGTGACCAGATTACGATAAGATTACATTCTTATCCCTTACTTCGATTACCATCTACTTGCATATATTTTGAGCCTTTTCATCAACAACCTAGAGTTTAAGATCTTACATATTAGTACTTCTCAACATTTCAACTTGAATGTTTCAACGGTATCTCAAGTTCAGCAAATGTTAACTAATCAGTGACCATTACTACCAAACTTGGTCTCTTCCTGATAATCTGTGTCTTGACTAATGTCACCATAAATACAGACAGACAAGTAAAAATTATTTTTGTCATTCCTGATAGAGCATTCTCTCCTATCCCTCTTTTTGATATTTAATCTATATTACCACCACTGCCACTATCCAGCACTATCCAGATTTGTGGTAATTCTGGTATTCAACTCTTACCCCACCCTCAAGAGGTTATATATACAGTAACAGAAACACCCTGAAGTGTTTGGCATCTTAACAAGAGACATCCTGTGTATTCAATAGTTCTAACTCTGGTTTAAATTCTATATATTCCATTATGCCTTTCTAGTCACTTTGTACTAAAGGGTCTCAAAAAAAGCAGCCTGCCAGTTGGGCAGGGAGATCCAACAATGCAGGTTTCCTGCATTTCTACCCATGCTGGTGTTTAGGGCTTTTCAATGATGATGCTGCCTAAGTCTCCCACGTTCCTATAAGTAAACTCTTCCCTATTCACCTGCTAACAACCACAATAAACTCCTTGGTTCCCACTAAGATAGCCTTGAGTGAAATCATTTCTTTGACCTTTTTTTTATCACTGCCCAATCAGGTATATATATATATATATATATATATATATATATATATATATATATATATATATAGTCACAAGTCCCCAGGAAATGTAACACAAAAAGTATATTCTCATAAATACGCTACAAGTATCAATTTCAGAAAAGAATCAATATTATTAACACATATCAAATTTACATTCTGTGGTGGTTTGAATAAGAATGGTTACCATATTTGAATACTTAATTATCAAGGAGTGGCAATATTTGAGAAGAATTGGTAAGTATAGCTTTGTTGAGCTAGGTGTAGCCTATAGAGAAAATGTGTCACTGGAGGGTAAGCACTGGGATTTCAAAAGTCCAGTCAGGTTCAGTGTCTTTCTCTTCCTGCTGCCTGCAGACCCAGATGTAAAACTCTCAACTACTTCTCCAGCACCATGTCTGCCTACATGCTGCCATCCTCCCCACCATGATAACAGACTAAACCTCTAAAACTATAAGCAAGGCCCAATTAAATGCTTTATTTTACAAGAGCTGCCATGTCACGGTGTTTCTCCACAGCAACAGAACACTGTGATAGCTATTCTTTGTTGTCAACTTGACTGTATCAGCAATTAACTAAAACTTAAGGACTGGCCACACCTATGGGGGATTTTTTTTGTTGTTGTTAATTAAATTATTTGAAGTGCAAAGATCTACTTCTAATCCAAATCTTTAGATGGAAAGAATAACCTTTAATCCACATCTTTTGAGATGGAAAGATCTACCTTTAAGGTAGACCACACCTTCTGCTGCCAGACTATATGAAGGACATGGAAGAAGGAAGCTCTTTTTCTTTGCCTGCTTGCTCTCACTCTTGATAGCAAGTTCATTCCTTCACTGGCATTAGAGTCTACTTTGGGATTCAGATACATACTGAAGACAAACTGAAACATCCAGCCTCATGAACTGAACAACTACTGGATTCTTGAACTTTCCATGCACTGGCAGTCATTGTTGAACTAGTTGGACCACAGCCTGTAAGCCATTCTAATAAATCGCCTCTCTCTCTCTCTCTCTCTCTCTCTCTCTCTCTCTCTCTCTCTCTCTCTCGTGTGTGTGTGTGTATGTGTGTGTGTGTATCTGTGTGTCTGTGTTTCTATATATGAAATCAGTCTATTAGTTCTGTTACTCTAGATAACCCTAATGTACAATCCTAACCCAATAATGTTGTTATGCTTTTAAAGGATCCAGTCAAGAAGTAGACATTATACTTAGCTCTTTTAATCTCAAATATTTTTTTCAAAAAGACTTCATTGTAACTTAAACATGGACATTTTCTAACAATTGAGTCCTCAGGGCTGAGGTGGAGCTCAGAAGTAGTAAAGGGTAATCAGAATACAAAACAGTCTACACTCAATCCTTAAAAAGTGTGTGTGTGTGTGTGTGTGTGTGTGTGTGTGTGTGTGTTTTAAAAAGCCAGGTGTTGTAAACAAGCCTGTAATCTCATAATCCAAGTCTTCATAAAGTTGAAGTAAAAAGATCCCAAGTTGGAAGCCAGCATGAACATAATGAATACAAAACTAGATTACACTAAATCATGAAATCTGTTCTGTGAACAACAAAAATTAAACAGTATTTTACTGAGTAACTCAGTCTGGCCTTGTTTTCAATGTTTAGCAGAAACTAGCCTCCAACTTCATACCATCTAGCTCTCCAACTCTTGAGTGCCAGAGTTCCCATAAAGATTGTATTCTTTGAGAGATATCTAGATATGTGAAATCATGTTTCATAATGATTCTCCAGAAATTACTCAAATAACACTTCCATATTATATATGGTGTCTAATCCAAAAGTACAGTTGATTTACCTATATAGAAGAAAGGTATAACTGGCACTAGAGAAGTAATGAATTTTCAACAAGACACAAAAAATGAAAATAGTGCAGATTAAAACAGACGAAAAATGAAAATCTAACAGCTGATTTCCACAATGCATACCTCAGGTACTAACTACTGTTCTAAAGATTTTAAATGTTTTAACTTATATAACCATTATAACATAAGTGTTATTTTTATCTTCAAGTTACAGGTGAAAAAAGGTTAAGTGACTAGCTCAATTTTGCCAGCTAAAAAGTGTAGCCAAGGTTCCACCTCAGGCAGTCTGGATCCAAGCAATGGAACATCAAGATAAGGACCATAACAATGTGTTCTGTCACTGGTACCAGCTACATGACTTAAGTAATCTGAAAGAACTGGCTCCTGAGACCTGCCCAGATCCCTGCTCTAACACCTAACGTGCTACAGTGCTGGGCAACGGTGAAATTTATCCAGGACAATGTATACAAAGTAATTAACATGGGACATGGCCAAAGCACACAATAGGAGCCATGAAATCATCATCATGGAAGCTGTTTTTAACAAGCCAACCAGAAATTTAAGCACTGAACAAGATAGATATTTCCAGGGGGAAAAATTACATAGATCTTAAAAGTATACTTTTGAGGAAATTAAAGAGCTTACAAAAAATGCCAAGTCCATATTATACATACAGGCATTTTAAAATATTTTGTTGATAGTTTAGTATTTCTTTTAAAGGTTGGTTTGAAATTTTAAAAGTCATGTATTTAGTGAGTGTTTATATTCTACATTTCAGGAATGATACAAATAGTAATAATTACTTTTAAAACATTTCAAAATCATTCCTCGAAAAATTTTAATTTTTGGTTTTACCATAGTAAATGCATTTACCATTAGGACTAAAATGGCAATTTCTGTTTTGCAGGCTTACTGCAGAATTTCACAGTAGACAAAAGTTTGCGCTGGCTATAGTTAGAAAAAAGTCATGTTTTTTACATCTGCTTATCTGTTGCACTTATGCATGTGCATGAGTACTGTGTTATGGCGCATGTACATAGGTCAGAGGAAAACTTGTAGGAGTTGGCTCTCTTTTCTTGCACCACATGGATTCTAGGAATCAAAGGCTTTGGTGGTAAGCACCTTATTCACTGACATAAAAAGTCATAATTTTTAAAGGAACCAGAAATATGAATGATAGTTGAGTTAATGATGGACTAAGATCTCAGGAAGAAGAATTATATAGAGCTTAACTAAAAAACTACGCAATAACTGAAACATATTCAAAATTGACAAAACAAGATGGAAAAACAAAATATAAACAGAATAGAAATGATCGATAGATGTTGTCCTTCAACTGATATTATAAGCAGAGAAAACTCTCTGAACTATACAACTGCATATACAATAGAATACTCAACAATAAAAAATTCAAATTGTTTTCCACTGTGAATAGAATATATACATAAATTATCCAAATGTTTGTGCATAAACAAGGCCTCAAGAATTTTCAAATTATTGATAGCATGTTCTGTGACTTCAACAGTATTGACCCATAGGATCAACAGGAAAACAATTTAAAATCCCTCTGATACATAGAAACTAAGCAATAACCATAATAATCTATAAAGGAAGGAATCAGAATTCAAGAAATTATGTTGATATGAATGAGAACAAAGATACAACATATTAAAACTTAGAGGGATACAGATATTGTGCTTTAATAAAGATAAATAATGTTTGTTGGAAGAACTCTGATGCCATGTTCCTGAAATATACTAAACTTGGTAAGTTGACCGGTCAGTTTGAGTATGCCTATAAATTTGATGAAACTGAGGTTGGAGAAATGGCTTAACAGTAAAAATCATTGGCTGCTCTTCCAGAAGGCCTATGTTGGATTCTAGGAACTCCCAATGTGGCTCACATCTATCTGTAATATACCTCCAGTTCTAGAGGATGTAATGCCCTATTTTGGCTTCACAGGAAACAAGCATTCACATAGTATACTCATATACATGCAGACAAAAGAGACAAAACATACACATGAAATAGTGAAAATAATAAAATCATTTTGACAGAACTATGATGTTATGTCATAATGATAGAATTCCCAGACTAATATATTATCTTATTCCTAGGATCTCTGGCAACATATGCTCCTGTGAGCTCTGTTGATAAAAACCAACCAAAAACAGCATTTGGAGCAGGGTTCACTGATGCTTTCTGGAAGCCATCCCACCATATGGTAAGCCCCTCACCAGAGAAAGCACAAATTTTGCTACCTGTTTACCATGGTCACATCACTATCAAAGGGGAAAAAACTGTTGCTGTTACCAACAACAAGACCATAAGTACCATGGAATGGGACCCTACTGATTTCCAAGTTAGCTTTAATTAACACACTCCCAGCATGATAACTGGTGAGACCTGATCAACACACAGCAAATATGTACATGCTGGGAAACAGTCATTTCATGGCCTGAACTCTCATATGGATGATCTACTTTATACTGGGGTATCTGATATATGAGTAAGGAGACAGATGAAAAAGAGCTTCTGGGGTACATGGTTTTCAATATGTATACTTTTCTGATCTACTTAAATGCCAAGATCTCCATATTTAATATGTAGATGTATTCTCCACTAATGAGAAACTCCAATCCAAGTCCTTCAAGAGAATGACTATTCATCATTCAAAGTATGCACAATGTCATCCAATCACAATATCCTTAAGGACATATAACTTAAAAAGGTCATTCCAGGAAGAAGAGAAGCCTTTTTCTATGGATGCCCTATAGTGAAAATTACACATATGTACATATATACTGAATATTTCTTAAAATGCAGCTTTGATGCTGTTCTTATAAACTGCAGTAGAATTATAAATTCTAATAATATTAGACTAATTTATAGAAGCTTATAAACAGGAGACAAACTTACATATTATGCAGCTTAGGCAAAAATAGGAGACTGTCCATCTGACTAATAGCTTTCCTAAGTCAAATTTGTTGAAGCAAAATGTCTACCTATTTAAAGTGTGCAGCTTGATGAGTTGTGAGTAAATGGTATTTGAGATTGAACCCAAGCCCTCATATATGGCAGGGAAGCAATTGACTAATGAGTTTTATCTGCAGTACTCTTTCTCTTTTCATTTTGAAACAAGGTCTCATTACATTTCTCAAGCTGGTCTTCAACTTGTAATCATCTGCCTCTGCTACCTGAGTAATTGGGAAGACAGGGCTTCATCATCAGGCCCAGATAGTTTGATGATTTTTGGCAAATGTTATTGTTGTGTAACCACTACCAAAATTAAAGTATGTTTCCATTACCAAAAAACCTCTGCAGTTACTTCTGCCTACCAATAGCCACAGGCAACCATTGATTCTTGATACTCTTAGTCTTAATGCTCTAAAATCTTAATCTTAAATAAGAAGGCATTAGCTTTATAATGTGTGGCTTACAGTTTTTTGTGGACGTAAAAAAAAAAAAAATGCACCCATGATCCATGCTATCAATATCTATAATCAAATTCCTCTTACCAGGAGGAATATTACACATTTTACTTCTCTGCTCATTGACATCATCATATAAGTGATTCTCCATTCAAGGCTGTCACAAATAAATCCACTACATACAAGAATGAACAAATTTCTCCAAAACCTCGCCAGCATCTGCTGTCCCCTGAATTTTTAATCTTAGCCATTCTGACTGGAGTAAGATGGAATCTCAGGGTTGTTTTGATTTGCATTTCCCTGATGGCTAAGGATGGTGAACATTTTTTCAGGTGTTTCTCAGCCGTTCAGTATTCCTCAGTTGAGAATTCTTTATTTACCTCTGTACCCCATTTTTAATGGGGTTATTTTAATTTCTGGAGTCCAGCTTCCTGAGCTCTTTGTATGTATTGGACATTAGTGCTCTATCAGATTTAGGATTGGTAAAAATCCTTTCCCAATCTGTTGGTGGCCTTTTTGTCTTGTTGACAGTGTCTTTTG
>NC_034590.1:84177809-84206066 GCF_900095145.1 Mus pahari | reverse complement strand
TCAGGCATGGTGATTCCACCAGAGGTTCTTTTATTGTTGAGAATGGTTTTTGCTATCCTAGGTTTTTTATTATTCCAGATGAATTTGCAAATAGCCCTTCCATTGCTTACCAAGGTAAAACATAACAAAATTTCTGAATATCAAAGGTAAAGGAAATCTTAAATACTTTCAAAAAAAGTCAGAATGATTCTTGACTTTCTAATAGTAATCTTAGGTAACTAGAGAAAAAAGTGGACTATTTATTTCATCAGTAAACAGTATTTTCTTTTTTATTATTATTATTTTTATTTTTCCACAGTCCAGTCATTACCTTCCTCCTGGTCCACCCTCCCACAGATCCTCATCCCATTTCTCCTACCTCCTGCCTCCCCATTTCCTCAGGCCTCAAGTCTCTTGAGGGCTAGGTGGGGCATCTTTCACTGAGGTCACACCAGGCAGTCCTCTGCTGTATAAGTGTCAAGGGGCCTCAGACCAGCTTCTGTATGCTACCTGGTTGGTGGCTCAGTGACAGGGATCTCAGGGGTCCAGGTTAGTTAAGACTGCTGGTCTTCCTCCTCAGCTTCTTCCAGCCTTTCCCTAATTCAACCACAGGGGTCCCTGACTTCAGTTCATTGGTTGGGTTTAAGTATCTGCATCTGTCTCAGTCAGCTGTTGGGTCTCTCAGAGGACAGCCATGCTAAACTCCTGTCTGTAAGCACACCATAGCATCAGTAATAGTGTCAGGCCTTGGAGCCTCCCCTTGAAATGGGTCCCAATTTGGGCCAGTCACTGGTCCTCCTTTCTCTCAGTCTCTTCTCTATTTTTGTCCCTGAAGTTCTTTTAGACAGGAACAGTTCTGAGAGTTTTTGACTGTGGGATGGCAACCCCATCATTCCATTTGATGCCCTGTTTTTCTACTGGAGGTGGATTCTACAAGTTTCCTCTCCCTACTGTTGGGCATTTCATCTAAGGTCCCTCCCCTTTGAGTCCTGAGAGTCTCTCACCTCCCAGGTGGCATATTTCCATTCATCTGCTAGCCCTTAGGGTCAACAGTATTTTCATAATCAAAAATATAAATGCAAAAAATGGATTTTAAAATTTTATATAATTATAATATGAACAAAAAAAAATCTAGAAGACGGCATAACCTACCCAGAGTCTAGCAAGGTGAGTCTGCCGACTCTCTCTTGCAAACACCCTCACTAAGCCCCAATGTAACTCTAGCCCAACATCAAATGTCCTGACCTAGTCGGTTCAACCCTGCCTGAACTACCCACAACCTCTGGGCTTCCACCAGTACCCTCCTTCCCATGCAGTAACCAACCTCTTGATCCACCCATATCCTGAATATTCTTCACCAAGGTCTAGCATAGCAGATCTGCCTGATCCTCCCATCTATGCACCCTCAACACCCCCAAACTCCAAGATCAGACACGGATGCACATCCTGCATGACTTCCCAGACCCCTATATCCAACTGACTTCATTCCACTTGAGCTATTTCCAACCTTTAGGTCCAATGTCCAAGGTGCATCCTATATTCTGCCCCAAACTTCTCTGTCCATTATCAGATACAGGATTAGCAAAAGAAATGCCTAGATCTCATTGCAACAATACAAACAATATAAAAGATCAAGATCTCCCCCACCAAGTTATCCAGTCATATAGAAATGTTTACCAATGAGACTTATTTAGATGAACCACAAGACAGAGTTTAATGAGTTTAAGACACAAAGTGTTCAATGAACTTCAACAGGAAGAGTGAAAGGAGAGCTAAGAAGAGTTTAGTCCCAATTACTGTAAGGGAACTACATAGGCCAAGAAACTGACAGAAAGTCTTACTACTTCAAATTAAGTACATCTAAAAAATTTTTTTTAAAAAGGACAACATAGGAAATAGAAAGAGGAACTAGAATGACTGCTTCTGGGGAGCAGGACCAGATAATAAAGAAGAACTAGACAGAAGACTATTAGTTTACATCTTATATCTTTCAGAGCTGCTTGACTTTTAAATATGTTTGCATGCTACATTAAAATTTTAAATTATAAAATTAACCACCAATTTTACATTTAAATTTTTCATATTTTTAAACTTTATTATAAAATAACCAAAAATAGGTATTTATTGCTCACATTATGCAACTATAAAAGTGCAAAGGAAATATAGTTAAAGCTGTTCATTCATACCCATAATAGGGGCTACAAGATGAATAACTCTTCTTATTTTGCCACTGAAATACACAAAATAAAATTTGTGGGGTGATTAAATCTCACATATGAAGAAAAGTAAGCTCTGTATGTTTTATAAAACTAATATTAAAAGTACTAATCAGCCAGGTAGTGGTGGCTCATGCCTTTAATCCCAGCACTTCAGAGGCAGAGGCAGGCGGGTTTCTGAATTCGAGGCCAGCCAAGTCTACAGAGTGAGTTCCAGGACAGTCAGGCCTGCACAGAGAAACCCTGTCTCAAAAAACCAAAAAAGGGGGGAAAAAAAGTACTAATCTTCACTTCAGTATAGCGGTGAACTGGATGGTCACAGAAATCAGATTTGGGTCTGTTAACAAAATGATGAAACTGATATTAACTGGGGAACACTAAAGAAGCAAAAACAGTACAAGTCCAAATTCTCCTATGGATGATACCACAAGTACAACTGAAAACTGACTAGTGTACATTTAAGCACTTTTAGTTTCAGTTTCATCTCATTTGTCTTCCAACTGACCTTTTTTGCCCTCTCTGTCAGGTTATCAAAAACTAACTAAAGCAAGATAAAATACAGAAAAGTAAAGCAATGGCATACAGACATGCCCAAGAGTAAAATGTATTTTATGTTCAAAGACATTGCTGCAAACAGCTGCCCAAGCTTACTGCCTGGATCTTAGAAATGAGAACATCAAGAAGAAAAACTTCAACTGGAATTTAATTTTTTTCCAGGAAGTGTTTTGAGAAAGTATTTTCTTAAATATAAAGAAACTGTCAAGCCTTTTCTACAGAACTGTTCAAAGCATGACATATTTTTTAAGCAAAGAATTACAGATACCAGCTCATAAGTCACTTTAAATCCAAATCTTTCTTTTCTCATACCTACTTCTTTGATAGTTGATAATAGCATCTCGTTGTCCCTGTTTCACTGCCATACTAAAAACAAAAAAAAAAAAAACAAAAAAACAAAAACAAAAAAAAAACCAATCAACTTTTTATATCTTCTGGTTTTAAAATAGTTGCTAGAGCAAATGTTTCTAATCCCAAAGTACTAAACCTCTGAAACTAAACTTATCATTCAACACAAATAATTATAACTATTAACTAACATTTACATAAAAAAATTAAATCTTTCTAATCCTAATTAATAACCTCAATAAACATTCAGATCCACATATTAAAACCTATCAGACCTACAGAAGAATAAAAGAACCATGATCTTTACTACAAGAATTACAAGGAAGGAAAAAGACCTGGAATTCCATCTTAAGGTGACCACAGGTAATGCCTAGGCCTTTAAATTAACAGTATCACAATTAGTGGATATTTATAAATTTAGTAAGAATTTTTTAACATGCAAGCTTATTTTTAAATATGTAATGCTACCCTTGTCAGGGAAGTAACCCTGAGATAGCATTATCACAAGCTCAAGAAAACAAACTAAAATTCTAAGAATTTAAAACAGACCTCTTTCAATTCAAAAGCATCATCGTTGCTAACATTATTCACATAGGTTTCCCTAAATAACACTTATGATTTAAAAACGATGAGCTACTGCAAAGGGAGCCAGACTTTCTAGTAAAGTTAACTGGAAATGAAACAAACTCAGTGATGCTTCCTATGAAGCAAATAAGATCAAACCATCAGCACAGTATCAATTGTAATCACAGAGCAGCATTACGACCTGCTGCAAAGTCACACAGGAGCCAAATAACTAGAGTAACTCACTAGTAATTAATTGTCTGAAAACTAGATTTAAAATAATAATAATAATAATAATAATAATAATAATAATAATAATAATAACAATCACCAAACAAGAAACAGCTTCTCAAATATTTGGTGTCACTTAACTAAAGGGAAAGATGTTTCCATGAGATGCACAGCTGCAACTTGTTTTTATAAGAACAGTTCCCTGATGATTGTAGGATGTCTCTTGTCTTATCCATGGGCCTGTCAGTGTAGAATGAATTGATTCCTTCATCCTATCATAAGCTTGAAAGAGTCAAGTTTGGAAATATCCTAACTTCTACAAATCCAGAAGTGTTGCCAAGACTATGTGGAGGTGGGAGGAAGAAGAATCCCAAAAAATTTCAAGTAACTATTTGTTCCTTGCAGAGAAATAAAACTTCACTTTTAGAGTGGGCAGACTTTTTATTCAACAGATCCAGCAGAGTCACCAAGCTTAGCTAAGCCACAGACAACCAAGAAACATTCCTCAAGAGGACTCCTCTTAGCCTACCTCAAAGTTTTCCAGAGATGTCTGCTAAACATGATCAAAAGAACAACTTCTAACATTCCTCAGACTCACACAGCACAGTCACCTAGCCAATCAGTTTATTCCAGCTGTACTAAGAAATACTGGCTTTGAAGTAAAGCAGAATTAGGGATTAGTATGGCTTGGTTTGATTTTGAGACAATAAGAAGCCAGGGTGGCTTCAGATCTGATACCCTCCTATCTTAGCCTCTCTTGTGCTAGGATTATAGACCTGTGTCTGGTGGCTCTCAACTTCTTTAAGCTTGAGTTTCTCTAAGTTTCTCTAAGAAAATCATGATTTATTTTGGTTGACTACTGCATCAATCCACAACCTCGCCAGCATCTGCTGTCACCTGAGTTTTTAATCTTAGCCATTCTGACTGGTGTGAGATGGAATCTCAGGATTGTTTTGANTTGCATTTCCCTGATGACTAAGGATGGTGAACATTTTTTTAGGTGTTTCTCAGCCATTTGTTATTCCTCAGTTGAGAATTCTTTGTTTAGCTCTGTACCCCAATTTTTAATGGGATTATTTGAATTTCTGGAGTCCAGCTTCTTGAGCTCCTTGTATATATTGGATATTAGTCCTCTATCAGATTTAGGATTGGTAAAAATTTATCCTTTTTGCCTCCCGGTTATAGTTTATATTTCTACTTTACTTTAACCTATTTGAATATTATTCTTATTTTTTTTCCTGCTGTGCTGCTGGGATCTGTATCATACTTAGATGTTCATCCACCTATTTTTGAAATATACACATACCCAATGCTTCACTGGACTTCATTTCTTCCTAAAACCACTACTCTTGGAGTCCAAGCTACTTTCCTCAAAAAGTACATAGCCATCATTTTTTTTAATTAGCTATTTTCTTTATTTACATTTCAAATACTATCCCCGCCCTGCTCCCCTACCCACCCACTCCCACTTCTTGGCCCTCATGTTCTCCTGTACTGGAGCATATAAAGTTTGCAAGACCTAGGGGGCCTCTCTTCCCAATGATGGCCGATTAGGCCATCTTCTGCTACATATGCAGCTAGAGACATGAGCTCTGGGGGTACTGGTTAGTTCATATTGTTGTTCCACCTATAGGGTTGCAGACCCCTTCAGCTCCTTGGGTACTTTCTCTAGCTCCTCCATTGGGGGCTCTGTGTTCCATCCTATAGATGACTGTGAGCATCCACTTCTGTATTTGCCAGGCACTGGCATAGTGTCATACGAGACAGCCATATCAGGGTCCCTTCAGCAAAATCTGCTGGCATATGCAATAGTGTCTGGGTTTGGCAGCTGATGATGAGATGGATCCCCAGGTGGGATAGTCTCTGGATAGTCTATCCTTTCGTCTTAGCTCCAAACTTTGTCTCTGTAACTCCTTTCATGGGTATTTTGTTGCCTATTCTAAGGAGGAATGAAGTATCCTATCCACACATTGGTCTTCCTTCTTCTTGGTTTTCTTGTGTTTTGCAAATTGTATCTCGGGTATTCTAAGTTTCTGGGCTAATATCCACTTATCAGTGAGTGCATATCTAGTGACTTCTTTTGTGATTGGGTTACCTCACTAAGGATGATATCCTCCAGATACATCCATTTGCCCAAGAATTTCATAAATTCATTGTTTTTAATAGCTGAGTAGTACTCCATTGTGTAAATGTACCACATTTTCTGTATCCATTCCTCCGTTGAGGGACATCTGGGTTTTTTCCAGCTTCTGATAGCCATCATTCCTTGTTCCCAAATTTATGTTCGGTACTGAAGTTCATCTGCAACCCATAGTCACCAAATCCTACTGCCTTCCTTAGCTACCTCAATTACTATTAAAACAAAACTTTATCTTCTTTCTCTGTACTGCTTTCTCCTATCTTCTTGAGTTATATCTTTACAGGGTTTTTTTTTTTAATCTCATGTGTGAAATTTTGGGCCCAATTTCTAACAGCAAAACAAATATCATCTCCCTACCCCAAGATATATTGTTGGGGCACAAATTAGTATATATATTTTATATATATATATATATATTATATAGATAGATAGATAGATATAGATATTATAGATATATATTATGTGTCACATATTATATATCATATATTATATGTTATACTATATATTATATATAGTATATATTATTGCTTAGGCTGTTTATATTATTTCAATTTTTCATTAAAATGAAGTACCTGCTTCATGAAACACATTGAAGTCTATTAACTGCATTACATTAAAGCCATATTAAACCTAAGCTTGCAATTTTTTTAAACTATTTGAAAAGTTTAAAAGTATATACATGCATCACATTTTTGCTCATTGGGTTTTTTAATCAAATAATGGAAAGGAAAAGACATAGATTACTTTTCTTAGCTTTGTAGATGGTATAGAAAAGGGTATAAAATTGAGGATGTCAGAGCACAGTGAGTATTCATTATGTGAAAGCACAGGTCTAGTTTGTGGAAGTAGACCCTTGAACGTCTCCTGCTCTCATTATAGAATCTGGAGGTAAGCATGGTAAGATAGGAATTTAACAGAGGAGTAAATCACCCTGTATACAAGGCATACACACAAATTAATGCAGAGTAAAGTCATGTTCTCATTACAGAACATAAATTCTAGTCAGGGAGATAGAAAATAAGCAATGAGCATATATATAAACATACACATGTATGCTGTTATGTAGTATTTGTTATGAAGGTAAAAAACAGTAATATAACAGAGGGATGTAGAGAGTGGTAATTTAGGTAGGGTAGTGAATGCCAGAAGAACATACAAATATTACATTTGGTCAGTGTGTTTAGAAAAAAAAATTTTTCTGCAAACCAAAATGTGTTTACTAAGGTAAAAATCACTTAAACTTTAATTGGAGCAACATTTACTTATCTTAGTTTTCTTGTCTCTAAAACTTAGTAACACCTGCATAATTCAAATAAAATTTTGTATGGTAGTGTCTATATAGCATCAACAGACTTCTCAATTTACTAACAACTCTGAAAATGCCTCTATTTGGGGCATGACTTACTGTACTCTGCATTATTTTGTGTGTATGCCTTGTATCAACCAAGAACAGGAGGATTTAATCCTCTATTAAATACCCATCTTACCATGCAGACCTCCAATTCTAGATTAAAGCTTCTGTTTTCTTTCCCCAATTTGGAGATAATTTTCTAATTGGATCATCCAAACGTACAAAAATATGTTGATTCAATATATATGATTCTTGAACATTATCATAGGTATATACCTGTAGTCACCACCTAAGTGTAGAAATACCTAATTCCTAACACTTCAGAAGAAATTTTTATTCACTGTGAACCATTAGTGTCTAGACAGTTGTAACCATTCTAATTTCTGTGTTTTCTACTTTCTTGAATTTCATATGAGTTGAATTATGTAATGCATCATCTTTTAGATCTGTTGTTTTCTAAAAACAATGTCTATAAAAATTATTAACATTGTATCATTCTTTTATTTTAGTTCTCTGTAGAATTCTGTGGCATAAATATACCACCTTATTTACTCTTTAGTTTATGGACATTTGACATGTTTTCATTTGGGGAGTCAGTAATAAATATAGCTATAATGAAGACTCATACAAGTGTTGGTATGACACACTTTAGTTTACTGAACCTGAGCATCATACAATTCAAAGAGATCATCTCAAAGGGAAAAAATTACAAGTCAAAATTAGGTACAAGGGTAAAAACACTCTACACTGAAAAAAAGTCACACCATCACAAAAATCCATAAAATAGGGCTTTTTATCAATAATCCCCCCCAGACACTTCTATTTATTACTGTTACATTTTATTGGATTTTATTGAATCTCTTTAGTGAGCACTCATTATATAGTAAGACCATCACAGATTTTCTATAAAAAATAATTTTTTCAAAAACTGACTACTTTAATTTTAGAAAATACAGTTTGGAATTCACAAACTGTTATAGGTTATATATATATCATGTAAATTATTAGTACTGCTGTCAAAGGAAATTTAAGGAAACTCAAACTTTCATTTGTACAGGAACAAACCAAAAAGGTTTTCCCAGATTGGCTTCTAGCTCTATTTATTTCACATTTGCCTCTACCACATTCTTCTAGTGCCAGACAATGCACAACAGTTTCATCATCCTAAGACCTCTCTGGCTTTGCATCACTGCATCCTAGCTATGAGTCAGCAGAGTGGATACAAGAATGTCTCCAGATGTCATTCTATGAAAACACTCTAAAACCAAAGGTTCAACATCCAATGTGCAGTGTTGGAATGGTATGAAACGATAATGAATTTAAGAGAAACCATACTTTCAAATCCTGAATTTTTACCTTTACTCAAGCTAGCAATACAGTTCTTTAAGATAAACTTGCACAATAAAAGACAGTAGTAGTAAACTATAACTCCCAATCATCAGAATCAAAAACATAAACAACCACGGCTCTGTTGTGTACGAAAATTACTATCTGTTTCAGGAAATTGTTTTGTGTTTCCTTGTCTACAAAATGGCCATGTTTGTCTCCTGAATTCACACAGCCAATGTTTCTCACCTTCAGTACAATATTCAATAAATTATAGAAGATATTGTATACTTTATCTTAAAACAGGCTTTATTATCAGATGATTGTATCCAACTGTAGGCTAGTGGAGTGTTCAAGGCATATTTAACAAGGCTCAGCTGAGCTATGATGTTTGGTAGGTTAAATGGATTACAGTGCATTTTAACCTATTTTTGACTTATGGTGGCTTTGTGAGGATATTACTCCATGGCAAGTGGAAATGTACTAGGAAAGAGCAGGAGAAAAAAGTTTGTGCCACCCTAATGAAGTATAAATCCCAAACTCAACTTCTCTTCAGCTGGATTCCCAATTGCCTAAAAGTCACTCTAATACTACATGCCATGGAGAGAAAAATGAAAAAGTATTTTTAAATTTTTAACATTTTTAATCTTGCCCATTCTTAAATGTCAACTATAACTCTCAAACAAGCAATCCTTCCTTCTAGGATCTAGTGACTATATTACAACGTTACCGAAAAAGAAGATGGCTAGCTTGTATTCTGAATAAATTCTAAGGCCAAAATCCTTGGGACACACAGCTGCCAATAAACTGCACTGAATAACAAGGTAATCTCTTGCCTCACCCTCTTTCCAACTGCTTATTGACCTTTTCTACCTAGACAAAAAATAAAAACAACAAAAACAATCCCATAACATTTGAAATACTCTCAACTTCATTTAAATATTCAATGTTAAATGAGTAGTTAATAATCATAAAGAAAAAGGGCACAACTGAATTGTAGGCCTTAACAACTTGAGCCAAACTCAAACTATTCCACCTCTAAAATCTTAAACTTTCTTCTTTAAAATAATTCATGCAGTTTGTCAGCTATGTGGATCTCTAGTTTAATAATTTTTCCAGAATCTTTGTGTTGTACCCTACACAAAGACACATTATTAGAAACAAAGTCAACAGCCTACTTCTAGCTAGCAAAGAGGAACAGTAGTATGTTCTTGATAGAGAAAATAAAACTAAACGTCAATACTAAGTAGCAGTAAACAGACTGTATAACATATCTTAAAGTGTGTATAATACTCAGATAATACAAAGTACATATATTTAATCATGCAGCCATGCTCCTTTGAAAGACCCCATTGTAAACATACAACTGAAAGAGTTTCCAATTAAACAAGACAAAATGCTGACATAAGTGTCAGCACTTAGACACAGGTAGTGACGTATTTCTATTTGCTTTCAGTTGCTAGGATTCAGTGTCCATTTTACAATAAGCATGAAAACATGCAACTCTGATTTCCTGAAGATTTCACATGTAAAGAATCAACGAATTGCTTGAGACATAAAAAGTAGTCACAAGTTTTGAAATACATAATTTCTTGGAAACACTCATATTTCCCTATGGTGATAAACAAGTGAACGTGAAATATTTAATTACTTTAATAGAAAGACCATAATTTAGATATAATGAAAACACATACTTTCAAGTTGTTAGCATAGAAATAAAATTCTGAATGTAGATTTTGGGGGAAATGTTTCTTATGAATTCTCATTAATATATTAAATTAGATATAATTAAAATTACAAATTTTGTATTATCTAATAAAAGCAAATTGTATAGTAATTTAAAAAATGCTGACTAGTAACTCTAATTAGCATAGATTTTACCTTTCTAATAATAATTTAAAATTATGATTGGACACTAATAAACTGAACAGTAAATCCACCTGACCAGTGAAAGAAAAGGCAGGATTTGTATGCATAGGGTTGTGGGACAGCCTTAGTGCAGATGGAGATGGAATAGATCCTGTCCCCAGCTGCTCTGCTGTTTCTGTGCTCTGTGCACTCCTGGCAGGTCCTGCTTTGGACAGTTATTGGAGTGAAAGTGGTGAGAGTGAGAGCATTCCTGGGAGACCAGCTCTCTCTTGGTGGGATTTACTTGCAGAAGTCTGTGGGATAGCCTTAGCTCCAAAGCACGGATAGAAACCAGACTGATCCTGTCACCAGCTGCTCTGCTGTTCCTGTGACCTGTGCACTCCTGGTGAGTCAAAATTGGACATAGGACCAGAGGACCCAGCTCTACCACTCCTGGGCATATACCCAAAAGATGCTCCAACATTTAACAAGGACACATGTTCCACTATGTTTAAACCAGCCTTATTTATAATATACAGAAGCTGGAAAGAACCCACATGTCCTCCATACAGAGGAATAGATACAGAAAATGTAGTACATTTACACAATGGAGTACTACTCAGCTATTAAACACAATGACTTCATGAAATTCCTAGGCAAATGGATGGAATTAGAAAATATCATCCTGAGTGAGGTAACACAATCACAAAAGAACACAGATGGTATACATTCACTGATAAGTGAATATTAGCCTAAAAGCTCGGAATACCCAAGATATAACTCACAGACCACATGAAGCTCAAGAAGGAAGACCAAAGTGTGGATGCTTCAGACCTTCTTAGAAGGGGAACCAAAATACTCACAAGAGGAGGAAACACGGAGACAAAGTGTGGAGCAGAGACTGAAGGAAAGGCCATCCTTTACAGTTTACTGACTGTTCCACCTGGGGATCCATCCCATATACAGTCACCCAAACCCAGATACTACTGTGGATGCCGAGAAGTGCTCGCTTACAAGAGCCTGATATATCTGTCTCCTGAGAGGCTCTGCCAGAGTCTGGCAAATAAAGAGATGGATGCTCACAGCCAACCATTGGACTGAGTTAGAGAAAGGACTGAAGGAGTTGAAGGGGGTTGCAACCCCATAGAAAGAACAACAATATTAACCAACCAAACCCCCAAGAGTTCTAGGAACTAAACCGCCAACAAAAGAGTAGCAGAGGATGGCCTTGTCAGACATCAATGGGAGGAGAGACACCCTTGGTCCTGGGCACTCTCAATGCCCCAGTATAGGGAAATGCCAGGGCAAGTAGGTGAGAGTGGGTGGGTGGGTAAGTGAGCACCCTCATAGAAGCAGGGGGAAGGAGGATGGGATAGGGGGTTTCCAGAGGGGAAACCAGAAAAGGAGATAACATTTGAAATGTAAATAAATAAAATATGCAATAAAATAAAATTTCAGAAAAAAGGAGAGGCAAAGTAAATGCTTATTAAACAAATGAAAATTAAAAAGTGAGAAGTCCAGAAGTATGTTTTTTATAGCTCCCTAATCTCATCACAGTTCAATTTGTGAATTGTAAACGCGACCTTTAAGCTCAGTGGGTACAATATGAGACTCTCAATGTCAAGGTTGTAGGCTCAGGCCCCATCTAGATGCCAAATATAAATGTAATTGTCATCTCAGAGGCTTACTGTTGAATAAGCTCACCCTTTCTAGTTCTTTCTGATCTCTAGCTGGCCGGTTCAACTCAACTGTTCCGGCTCCAATCCCTCTCCAAGCTGAATGACTCAATCTGGCTTCTCTCAGCTTCTCACTGAATTGTTCTGCTTAGCCTCAAACTAACTCTGGCAATCTGTTCTTGTCTTATAGCTACTACTTTTTCTCTGGCTTTAACTGCCTCAACTCCACTGCACTGCACTCACTGCTGTGACTCCCACTGACTCTCCCTGAGGTGCTCTTAAATAGCTTCTCTTTCCTGTGCTGTTCATGTGAGTTGGGCATATCCTATCTCTGATTCATTCTGTCAAATCTTTCTCTGATTCATCATTTTGTCTGTCCCTCAATAAGATGTCATATTCAATCATGGCTGCTTCCTTCTACAAATTAATTTTACATTAAAGGTGTGTGCTACAAGTGTATCTGTATTCCAGCCAGAGGAGTTAAAGGTGTGTGGTGTGTCTATACTCCAGTCAGATCACACAAACCTAGAAAGACTCTAGATATGATCAGAGTAGCCATGTTGCTATATTAAAATTCCTCTACAATGGATTAAGTTTGAGCATTCCTTCAGCAACTACTATTTATTCTCAGATTGGTTCAGATAATCTTCTGCTATTTCGGAGTACAGATACATAAACTTGCCATAGAGTTAGATCCCAGTAAACATATCAGAATATTCATTTACATACCTGTTAGCAAAAAGGGTATCTGGGAGATATTTTGGTTGGATTTAATAAAAGTATCATATTACCAAAAGGAATCAATATAAGATTCTAAGCTTATATTTGGGGATTCTTTGTTTTTACTTACTTATTATGTATGTCAGAGTACAGCTCTCATGTGCCATGTGCACATGTGAGGCTCAAAGGAAAACTTTCAGAAAGGCTCTCACCTACCATTTTAAGTCAGGGCATGTTCTTGCAAGGCATGGGCTCCAGACACAGAATCTGTGTCCAAAATTGCACTTGAACCATCCCCCCAAGTTGGGCATGACTTTGAAGATCCTTATGAAGTTGACAATGAAAACTACCAGTACAAACACCAAATTAGTAACTTATGATACTTGCAATGATAATAGTAATAAATTAGGAAGAAGGATGAGACTTTTAACCTATGCTTAAGAAACCACAAATCTAATGGTGACAACAGTTGCATACCTAACTAAAACTGCAAAGTAACAGTATTTTAACAATATTTTTAGGCACTATGCACTATTTTTTAAAAGAATAATCTAAGTATCAATATGCAGAGATAAAAGTAGAAAGGAAAAATTATTTAAGATAGTTCAAGCCACTATTATCTCTCACTTGGATAACTGCAACAGCCTTCTATCTTGCTACCTTCATTATAGCTACTCTCTGTCAACAAACAGCCCATAAATATGCCAGAACAGCTTTTCTAAAATATAAACTATAGCATAAATTGTCTTGTGACTTCTCATTAGGATTCAATTATAAAGAAATGCAAACATTAACATGGTCTACAAGGCACTCTGAGATCCTCTTACCTCTCCTATACTCCCTGCAAGTTTTCTTTCTAACACCAAAGCATGCCAAGCTATTTCCCACCATGAAGCTTTTGCCTTTGCCACTCTTCTGCCTAATCGAGTGTTTCCCCTTCATGACAGTTCCTGATCAACATTCATGCACCAGTTAAAAGGTCACCTCTTCAGAGAGGCTTTCCCTGACAGATACACTTGAAAAAAACACACCTATACCTCCACAAGCCCAGGCCTTAGTGTTTCTTTGTCCACTATTATGCTCTATTTTCTCCATGCATCACAGTGCCCAAACTACCTCATCTCACTGTACTTTTCCCAGAATTTTTAGCATACTATTAGAGTAGAAACTTACATGCAGCAAAACTTGGCACATTTTCCATGCACAATACTGTTAAACACAGACAGACATAGCTATTATTACATAACTTGGTGAGTAGAGGCAAGGGGACCAAAAATTCAAGATCATCCTTGGCTATACATCAAGTTCAAGGCCAGTCTAGGCTACATGAACTCTATCTCAAAAAACAAGTAAAAGAAAGATGACATTTAAACTGTATTGTTGGGAGAAGGTCAGAAATAGCTTATCAGGAAGTACAAAGAGAAGTGAGGAGAAGGAAATCAAACATGATCCATATGCTTCAATTTTCATAGACTTGGAGAGTAAAGTAATAGACAGTTATAGGTGGGAGGTTACCTCAAGATTTTAGCAGAGGCTGGAGAGATTGGTCAGCAGTTAAGAGCACTGGCTACTCTTCCACAGGGCTATGGTTCAATTCCCAGCACTATAACAGCACACAATTGTCTATAACTTCAGTTCCAGGGGATCTGACACTTGTCTGATGCCTGTCAATTTGAAGCATATATACACCTTAAAACATTAGGTGTCTTCCCTTGAACATTCCCTGATACCCAAATCATTACCTCATAAGCTAACCTGCCTGTAATTCAGAAAAAAAAAAAGCTTTAAAACAATCATAGAAATAACATAGAAAAATAATATAAGGCTACCACTTGTAGAAAATAGTACATTAGATAGAATTCAGTAGTTCTACTTCTGAGAATATGCCCTAAAGAACTGATGACAGAAACTCAAGCAACCACATTTAAAAACACTATTACTCACAATAGCTAGAAGGTGGAAGCATGCTAGTCGCTAGTCTAATACATATCCCCAAATGAATGTATTAAATAAAGTTGACATACATTTAGAATACTATTTAGTCACATAAAGGAAATTCTAAGACATGGTGTAACATATGTAAATATCATTATGCTAAGTGAAATAACCAGTCACAAAAAGTCAACTATTGTTCACTAAATTTATCTGACAATTCCTAGAGTAATCAAATGCAGAGACATCAAGGGAAATGGTGGTTTCTGGAGGCCTGAGAAAATAAAGGACAAGATAACTATTAGTTTAGCATGTATCAGATAGTACTCAGTTTTGGAAGATAAAAAAAAAAAAAATTCTATAGATAAATAAATGGTGGTTGATGCCTACACAGCTAAGTGAATGTACTTACTGTGAATGGACTGCACACACACACACACACACACACACACACAAACTGATTATAAAATTATGCATATGTGACCTCAAGTTAAGTTTAAAAATACATATGTTTGTACAGATACACACACATTGAGGCCCTCCTGTGATTCTGTCTTCATGGGAGACTTATTTAACCCTTCTTGACTCCCTTGTGCCAAGATCAAGCTAAGAATATAATCTTGATGGCCATATTTAACTTGCATACCTTTACATCGAAACAAGGAGGATTTTTAACGATCTTAGCTTTACAGAGGTTTTCTACTAGATTCCTCACTTTCAGCAGACCTAAGCTTTGTATTCTAGCACAGCACACATCGCAGAAGTAAATATCTAAGGTCTTTGAAGATGGTAGAAACTCTTCAGATGAAAGCTGACTTCAATGTCTGATAACCTTCACAGCCTTTCTACTTCGATTTCTTTGGACATAACTTAAGTCTTATGGGTTTTGGTTTTGGTTTTTCATTTTGGTAGGGCTAGAGATCAAACCCAGGAGCTCACATATACGAGGCAATTGCTCTACAATTGAGCTATATATTCTAATATTCTCTTGTCATGCCTCCATAGTTTTACAAATTTTTACCAAAGGTATTTTTAAATGTTTGACTTCTAGCTTGTGTCAACTGGTAGTTCTTTAGTATGTGCTTGTGTGTATGTGCAGGGGTACAGATGTGTGCTCTACGAATACCAGAGGACAACCTCTGGTGTCATCTTCAAAAACATCATCCATTTTCTACATAATATGGCACCTCATTACCTTAAAGCTCGCCAATCAAACTAGATTGGCTCAACAGAAAGCTCTAGGAATCCTCCTGTCTTCCTATCCATAGCAATGGTATCATAAACATGCATCTCCATAATCAGGCTCTTTAAATGAGTTCTGGATATCAAACTCAGGTCCTCACACTCTTACAGCAAGCACTTTAATGACCAAGCTATTTCTCCAGCCCCTTCAACTTTACTGATCAAGCTGTCTCATCTGCCCCTTCAACTGAGGTATTTCTCAGGGGAATGTTCTGCACTAGAAATAGTACTTATCATCTTATAGAATTTTTTACATATAAGGTAAGTAATTTGAATAAATTTATCACTTTTGTTTCTAGCTGTAGAAGCCCAATACTTACTTAGTTCAAAGCATTGTTAAGCACTTTACAGTCATTCTATCATATTATAATAATCTCTTTTCTAAGCCTAGGTAAAATTTATTCCCTCTATTACTGTTATATTATTGTTATGATATATTTTATTATTAATGTATTAATATATGTAATAATATACTATATTAATATTGTGATAATAATATCACATTATTATTGATGTTAGCATTTCTGGTGTAGAACTTAATATCTGTTTTGAGTGTTAGTATTGCCTAGCTACTGAATGATTAACATTCTTACCTGATTTCATAAGGATATATCTTATATGATTTTTCAGAGTCTAGGTAGGTGAAAAAATTCACTTATTTTTGTATTAGAATGGAGACTTTTAAAACATACTTGTAAAACATAGAGGTAAAAATTGTAATTCATTTTTATTTGCATTATATCAAGGAACTTCCTTTGACATTGAAGCTCAACTGCTGCATACTTCTTGAAGGCTTTCTCAACTGTGCAGTGGGTTGGTTGTCCCTTGAATGACAGTCTCATGATACCTGTATCACATCACATCACCATATCGAATGGTGATTTTTATATATATCTTCTATTATTAGTGTGTTTTTCATTGAAATACTTTGTACTCATCATTTTAGAATCTTCAAGGTTTGGCATATCCAAAATGTCAAGTCATAACTATGTTATAAAACAGTCTTCAGAAGGAACCAAGCCTAGCAGCATCTTGATCTTAATCTTCTAGCCTCAAGAAATATAAGTCTATTTCAATTCTTTAAACCACCAGGTTTGTGGTGCTTCACTGCTATAGCTCTAGCAAACTAGGACACTCCAGTAACAAAATAAACTGGAAGACATAAACAAGGCAAGCCATACAGGAAGAAAATCTGATTGGCTACATGTCTCACTGACCTAACTGGAGGGGTTGGCAGGGATTCACTAATTCCTGAGGAAATCTGTCTTTTTGGCTTTCCCAGCTTTTTTCCCAACTAGCTTTCCCTGGTCTATGATTCTTAAAACATCAGAGCTAGCAGAGGCAGATTAGCTGAATCCTAACACCAGCACCATGTCCACTGCCCCATCTCCTCTGACCTCTTCCATTGCTAGTCTCCTTTGTAAAGATCTGTGTTATTCAGTGGGCCAACTCAGATAATCCTGGATCATCTCACCATTTCAAAATTCTTAACTTGATCTCATTTGTAAAGTCCCCTTTGCTACATATATAAGGTAACATAGAAACTCAAGGAATGAGAACAGATATCTTTTGGGTACTATTACTCTGCTTATAGAGAGTAAAGCTGAATAAACATGTCATGCAATCCAACAAATTCTAATTCTTTATACATACAATTGTTACAGGAGATATTAACAAGAATTTTCATAGTAGAGTCCTACTAGCACTATTCATACTAGCAAAAACTGAAAAACATCCAAGGGTCTAAAAGCAATAAAAGGGATAGGTAAATTTACTACATCCAGAAAATGAAATAATACTCAATACTGAAAAGTGAACTACAACTATCCACTTCAACATGAATGTATCTCAGAAATTGTCAAGCACAATGTAAGGTTATAGATGAATGCATCCAGTATATTTCTATTTATCAAAAGTTAAAAAGCAAGCAAGATTACTGCTATTATTTGGGTGTACATTCATGGAGGGATATAAAGTTAAGCAAGGAAATGAACAAAGTGTAAGTAACACTTGAGGGAGAAGAATGTGATGAAAAAGAGGATGAGGACCAAAGAGCTTTCAAAGGAGCCAAGCAGCAACTATGTTACCTGTTTGGTTTGATTTAGTTTCCCTCAAACCATTTAAATATACAAATATATAGAGTCCTTTGTGGAAGATATTTCTAGTTAAAAATTTCAATTATAATTAAATAAATTTAAGATGTGATGAATGCAAGTTATATAAAATATATGTAACAAAGAACTAGTCGAACATATAGGTGATCAAAAAAAAAAAAAACCTATAAAAATAGAGACTACCTCCTAGAAAAATTAATACTGGTAAGGAAGTTCTAGGTAACAGAAGAAGGGGTTAAAAAAAATCACTTGGAGAAACAGTCTCTGACCCAAGGTCTACCAAAACAACCGGCTTCTAACCAACATCTAAGTTAGCCTAGATCTGCTTGTACATAACAAGTGAACACCAGCTCAATGTTATAAACTGTCAAGAACTGCCCACAGACAGACTCCAGCTCCCCAAGGCTTTGTTTAGCTAGCACAGTTGTTCAGTTTGTTTTGTTTGAATGAAATGTGCCTCCTGGCACCGCAGGTCTGTGAGTTCACTTCTAATCTTCCTACTCTCCTCATCTCTCCTCTTTTTCGAAGAGATATTGCAAAGCTGACATTGATGGCACCCGAGCTTGAGACTAGCTGCACCCTGACAAGTCAGGTACATAACATAAATTTCATCTTCAAAATTATCATGGACACTGATTTTCGAAGACTCCCAGCTAATTCTCCCTCACCCGTCTCTCCCAATAGTTCTCCTCGCTTTGTAAAACTAAGGACAATGCTCTTTATCACATAATTGAAAATACCTGGAAAATTAATTAAGGCAACTTTAGAAAACTGTGACTTCGGGTAGCTGGGATCTTTGTGAAAAGTACAGGTGGAGTAGAAATGAGTTCTAGGTCTCATTTTCACAATATCTTAAAGCATAATTTGAACCCAATCCTTTCATTCTAAGGTTCAGTTTCTCTCCCTTTCTCTCTTTAGGTAATGAGACTTTGACTAAACTCTACATTTCTCCAATATCATCTATACAAACATTTATATTAAAATAAGCTTTTCAGCATGTGCAGATTCTCCCTGCTCTGGAAGGGATCTAGAAAGCCTAAAGTGTGTGTGAAGGAAACAGGCTGACTCAATGAAAAGGAAAGGGGGAAGAGAATAAGAGATGAGCTGAATCACTGGGGAAGTCAGCCTCAGTACAATGAAAACAAACTTCACAGCTTTTTACCTGTGGGTGCCTTTCACTCAGTATGAAAACATGTTACAGAAATGTTTCTATCCAACAAATTTAAAATATTCAGTCACATAGCCAACTTTTATTCTTAAATGTGATCAACTCTGCAACAGTAGAGATCTAGTAACAAATTTAAAAAAAAAACTAAAATGCTCACTAAAGCTATGAAATAAATTTCAAAACTATTGAAATATTTTGAAAAACGTGCAGTGAGGTATGCCTTGCAAATTACTTGAGGACATTAAGTAATCACATTTTAAAATCCCCTTTTTTAAGTCTTCACATTACATATGTGCACTCTTTTTATCAAATAAAATTAACACTTTAAATAGTATTTATGATCATGAAGGCCATAGGATTTTTAAATATTTACCTAACCATTTAGAAAGCACTTGGTATTTTAGGTATAGAAAAATAACACACCAACTTCCATTTTTCAAACCTCACATGTAAGTAATCACACAGGTAATGACAGTGTTGCAAAGTTGACCTGTACACTGTAAAATATACAATAGACATGAAATAGAAATATAGTATAATTCTCATAGCTTTCATAACTTTTTTTTTGCTTGATCTAATTTTTTTATTAGATATTTTCTTCATTTACGTTTCAAATGCTATACCCAAAGCCCCCTATACCCTTCCCCTGCCCTGCTCCCCAACCCACCCACTCCCTATTCCTGGCCCTGGCATTCCCCTGTACTCTGCCCAAGACCAAGGGCCTCTCCTCCCATTGATTGCTACATTTGCAACTAGAGACACAGCTCTGGGGGTACTGCATAACATTTTTTTTAACTTCCTCTTAGTTCCAGCCTGCTCCTGGCACACACACACACACACACACACACAAGTCAGCAGTAATTAGATTTTAACATTAAATTCCTAGGTATGTTTTGAAAAGAAGGTCTTAATTAAGAACTGACATATATATAATATTTAAATATTATAAATATAATTTATGAATATTTTATAATCATGACATTATTTTTAGTACATTACACCTAATATTTATTTTTTTAATCAGTACAATGCTTTTACATAAAAGAGATATATTAATGATAATAAATCAATGTGTATTTCAATATGCAAAGCATGAGCTGTCCCAACCCAGTAATAAGGCTATACTGATACACAGTGCCCACGAACACAGAGTGGCTCCCATGAAACCACACCAGCAGCTTCTGGGATGGGTGAGGCGATGGCTTTCTGAAATGGTAAAATGCTTTTGATAATACTTTGCGTGCAATGGAGTGTGACCATCTCCTGGATCCATGTGGTCATGCAAAATTTAGTATGTATTAATCCAATGTAAGAAGAGCTCATGTGAATTTTTAAAACTGAGCTAATATGGAGGTCCCAGTGGCGTGTGGTTTTCAGCTACACATTACCTAATATTTAAAAAGTCAAAAAATACTCTAACTCTATTCTCACATAAATAAAAACATTCATGTTGATTTGCATTTTCAAGTATTTTCAAAAATGTTAAGACATTTAAATTACAGAAAATATTTCAACAATTTTATCACATGATTTAAAAAGTTTTCCTCAAAAAAAATGTATATTTATTTTCTCCAATTATACTTTGAAAAATACATAGGATAGCAGTAATAACCTTCAACATTAAAATAAAACTTTTTAAAATTATTCATTTGTGACTCCATATACCTTCATTTATATACTATGGGAAGCATAAAATTGCTGAATGAAATTAATTTAGAATCAGCAGGTATTAAAGAATTCAACTACAGGTACACAGACTCAGAGGAGTTCACTGATATGTCCAAAGTTAAATAAGTAGGCCAAGAGTTAATCCTTTAACCTCTCTGCCTCTGAATACAGACCATTTTCTCTTATGTCAAGTTTCACCTAAAGTCTTGTCACTTTCTGAAACAAAAAAAAAATGTTTTTACAATTATCATATACAACATTTCAACAATTAGAAAGCCATTTAATCTATTTCCACAAAAGTACTTCTTAACTTTCTAACATAATACAAATCCTGTTATGTTTATGCATAAACAAAAAATCTTGTACTATAATCTTTGCTGGGTTAAAAATATCTTTATCTAGAAATGCCCAAATGGTATCATTTCAGAGCACTAAACAGTAAATAACCATGTACACACGTCTGAACTATTAGCACATACTTTAAGATGCTCAAATGTTTCTAACTGAAGAGTAGAATCTGAGTAAGGGTCTTCTACTCTAAGAAAATACGCTGTCTTTACAAACATAAATTGTATTTTCTTCCAATACAAGTAATAACTGACATTACCTGGAATAATACTGCCCTGAAAACTAGGAAAAGACTGCTTCAATAGCAAGAAAAACACACTAGGAAAAGAAGACTACAATTTTTCAATTTACAATAGAACAGACCTAACTGTTCATAACTAACCAAAGATTGCAACCAAAATATTTAAACTGTACTATTTCCCCGAAAACCCTCGACAAAACCAGCAAAATTATGCTCAAGGACTCTTCCAATGTTAAAAATGCAATCTAGTCACATAAAAGTCAAATTTATTCCAATCTATGAAAATAGGTGATACCAGCTGATAGCCAATCTTCTATCAACAAGTTTTCACTTGATAAACATTTTTCTAAATGTTGTCTCTGATTGCTTGTAGCAAACTGAGAAAACAAAAGGTATAACTGGTTGGTTTGTTTTTCCTAGCATCTAGTCAAAAAATAACAGAGCCTAAGAGTGGCCTAAAAAGCCAAGCGAAGGGGTACACTCAGGAGCAGGAGATGGGAAGATCCTTCAGGTCAAGACCCACCCAAGATAGTCAGACAAGAATATACAGCAAGCCCCTGTCTCAAAACAGAAAAGAAAACAGCAGGAAAATGTTGCTCATGATATATACAGATCAGTGTTTGGTAGGCCATAAAAATCAGTGTAGCGACTCACAGATTATTTTGAAGGGAACACAAGAGACTGAGAGACCAGTGCCTCAAAAGTGTTAAGGACAAGAAACTTTCGTTTGCCGTCTTCTGGGTCACAGTATGAAAAAATATCTCTAATCAGCAAAATCTTACTCCTAAGGATATACAATCCTCCAGAAAGTTCCTACAGTTACACTCTAAGTTGCAGAGAACACACCTCTGAGAACTGACAAATCTAGTCAGACCCTAACACTACCACTTTTTTAGCCCTACATCTTCTGTCTGTCTGAACACATGTCTGTCTAAACCAATGTTAATGTTACCCTACCAAACACATTTCTTGGAAAGATCTGACACAATAAATGTAAAGGGTTTGCACTCAGTAAACGCTCAATTGAGCAGCTATATACTTAAAGGATCTCTTGGTAATATAGACCAGGTGGATTTCCCAACCCAATACAGATACAAGTTCATTCCCTCGTGATTATTTCAATGCCTTTAAAAAACAAAATATGAAAGCCTATGGGGGTTGGGGGAGGAAATGTTTTGGGCATCTTTCCACACATTACTAAGTTTAAAGGTTAAATTGCTAAAACTTTCTCCTAATTATGCAAGAAACACAAAGCCCATGAGTTAGTCTGTAAAAACATTTTTAATTGTATTAGTATATACTGCTGTCTATTAATCTAAACCAGGTCTCAATTCCAAGGCTCATTTCTGTTCTTTGAATTATGAAAACACTCATTTGTCCTCCCACATCACCACTTGTGATGAGCCCGAACTGTCAAAAAATCTGCATACACGCTTTTATTCTAAAGGCAGCGGGCAAGCATCCTCAGGTTAACAGCAAACAGATAAACTGTACCCCAATGCTATATGTAGGAGCTTAGTGTGTCCAAAGTGGGAGTAGTGAAATCTATTAAACCTCAAGTCGGCCCCCTCATTCTTGAAAACTCTCCTCCTGCATAAGCTAAGTCAGAGAGTGAATGACTTCATTTCCACTCACTGGTAAAAAGCCACTGGCTTCTGCGTTTTTTGACGAGCCCCTCGTACTGGGCAGCCTTTCCAGCGCAGACACAGGTTGCTGCCCTTGCAGCAGGAGCCCACGCGCTTTCGCAGCTGCGCTCCTGCGCCGGGGACACGCAAGCGGTCCTCCCGCGCTCCTCTCCTCCACCAGACCATGCCCGCCCAAGAACCCTACCTGTTCTCGGGAAATACAAGGCAACGACGGTCTCCTGAACATCTTGCCACTGCCATAGTAACCGGCGGCGCTTTCTCCCAGCGACACGCAGCTGGACCTCCTCCGGGGTCTGATCACAGGCACTTTTTCCTCCGCGGTACTCGCCGAGCGCGGCGGCGGAGAGGCTCCCCGGACGTGAAAGAAGTGGTCCAAGCCCAGGGCTAGCAGGCATCCCGCGCCCCCGACCAGGCACGACAGCAGAGGCCTGAGCGCGGGCGGCAGTGCCCCGAGGCCGGAGAAGGACACCCACCACACCAGGCCGGCGAAGAGCAGCACCAGGACGCCGTGCCGCAGCCTCACGCGGGGCGCGAGCGTCAGCAGCCCCACGCAGCTCAGCACCAGGCAGAGCCGGCCCGCCGCCGCCGCCGGCTCCCCACGCAGCCACGACCACCACTGCCACGCCGCGAAGTCGCCCAGGTAGCAGCAGGCGGGCAACGCCAGCAGCCACCAGGAGCCGGAGCCGGCGCCGCGGCCCGGGCCGCGCTGCGCGCGCGTCAGGAAGCAGGTGAGGAAGAAGAAGGCACAGGCGATGCTGAAGAGCGGGCTGAGGCTGAGCGAGCAGGCGCTCAGCAGCGTCCGGAGCCCGGCCGCCGCGGCCGCCCAGCGTTCGGGCCTCGCGCCCAGCAGCGCGGCCAGGACAAAGGCGGCCAGGACGCCGAGCGAGAGGCGTGCCCCGGCGCGGAGCGAGGCCGCCGGCGGCTCCACGTTGCAGAAGCGGCAGAGGTGGAAGAAGAAGCTGCGCGGAGGGTCCTGCCGCAGCGGGCTCACGCAGCTCTTCACGTAGCCGTTGCGCAGGCTCTCGGGGGGCGAGGCGGCCGAGCCTGGCGGCGGCGGCGGCGACAGCAGCGGCGGAGACCTCATGGCTGGCGCGTCCCGCTCGCGCTCGTCTTTCCTCATGGCCCCGGGCCGCCGGGGGGCCGCTGGCGCTCGCCAACCCCGCGCCGCCCTCCGCGTTCTGGGCGCCCCGAGCTTCGCGGAGCGGTCACGGCTGCGCCCGCCGCCGCCGCCGCCCGGGATCCCCGGCGCGCGGGCTGAGGGGCGGCGGCGTCCGCCTCATGCCGGCTGCTGAGAGCGGCGAGAAGGGCTCCTTGGTGTCCCGGGACGGCCGCGGACGCCTCTTCCCTTTTCCCTCAAGCGCGGCTCGGGACGGGAGACGGCGGCGTCGCCTCCCAGCTCCCGCGCGCTGCAACAGTTACCTCACGGCCGCAGCCTGGTCCGTTGGGCGCGCGATCGGGCGCTCCTCCCCCCGCGGCTGCCCCTGCCGGGCGCGCGCCCCGCCCGCGGCCCCGCGCGCTCCCGCGGCTCGGCCGCTCGCCACTGGGGCGGCCGCCGCCCGCCTCAGGATGCGCATCCGGGACCCCGCGGGTGAGCGCGCGCCCACGGCCCGGCTAGTCGCTCCGGCGAGACGGCCGTCGCGTCAGGCTGCCAGACTTGGACCCCTCGGGGAGCGCGCGCGCGGGCCACCGAGAGCTTGACTGCTGAAGTCAAAACCCCTACCCCAGGACTGCCACAGAGCGGGGAGCTCTTTGGCAGATGAGAGGGACTGATCACAGTCCTGAGACGCCCCGAAGAACAGTCCCCTTTGGTGGTAAGTCACATACAAGACTCACTGAGGTCACTGCGAGGTCTTGGGAAGACGTGGACCCCAAGGGCAGTGCCTAGTGAGGTGAGAGCTCATGGTGTGCCCTCAGACTGTGTGAATGGAGACGTGAAGTGGGAGGCTCAGCCTACACTGAGGACAGACCAGAATGAAGAAACTCAACACTGTCAGTCACTTCTGGCTTCCAGGGCAAAGGAGATTTGGGGCCCAGCATCAGGCCTTGAATCCCTTCAGGGGCTCAAGGGAGGAGGACCCCTGGAGACTACACTCTGATAGCAAGCATGTCTTGCTGAAGAACCCTTCCAGTCCTCTGTTTGGTATCCTTGCCAGACATGCACTGTTTCACACCCCTGACACTCCACCACAGCATAGACTTGCTGTCCCAAAGGCTCTTTCCAAGTGAGAGACTTTTTCTGTGCACCAGTCTGTTCTGTGGGGAAAGGAGGGAAGGGATTCCCACAGTCCTAATAAGGCTCATCAACTTGAATGGGGTTGGCCTTGAAAGAAGCCAATTATGTTTTCTGTGAAAGACCTGTGAAACTGGTACACTAGGAAAGACAAAAGTAGAAGTGATATTAGTAAAAGTTGGAGAAAAGAACTTTGCCCTGGATTGCCCTGGAATCCAACCAGTCATAACTGCCTTAGAAAGTGTAAACTGTTTCCCTCCACTGAAACTCCTTTCAACCTCATGACAGGCCTGCTTTTCTTAAAAAGCTAATTCCACATTTTTCCAGGGAGATGAGAAACCTTACTGTGTGGTAAACCCCACAAACAGGCCTATTTTTTCCCAATTAATCTCAGTCCACAGCCATGACCTAAAACAGAGCATTTTCATATATAGTCATAATTCACACACATAATAGAAATCACTGAAGAATTAACACAAGAATTTGACAAATATGGGGAAAGACCAGAATTTCCTTGGCTTTTTTAATGTGTTGGATAAAGAAAAAATATTTAATGGAGTGTTCTAATGGTTACCCAAATGTCATAAATGATAAAAATTCACTGATTCTTTTTTCCACTAGACATGAAAAGAGGGAACTCATTTTAGCTAAACTCAACAAGTATATTTTAAATCCTGTACATAAAATCATCACAGACACACAATCAATTGAAGACTAAATAGGAAACTTGACCTACATATTTTGAGTTTGTATAGAAGGGCATGACAAAACAAGCCTCACCATTACTAAAATACCCATTTTAGGTCATTGTTTTAAAATAAAAACTTATAAACAAGTTAAAGTTATTGTATTGTTATTTTTAAATCTGAGCTTGTCATCTGAGATAAAATAGACATGTTAATGAAAAGATTAGTGGGATAGACTAACTATTAGTGGTTTTAAAAAGCTATAGTGTCTGTATGCCAAAACCATAGAGGTATCTTTAGGATTCATCTTTCAAATTGATACAAGCAACTTTGGAATTATTTGTGCACCCCCACAAATTAACACAATTTTCACTGTTGATAAATGAAGAGGTCTGTACAAAGGGCTATTGCCTGGAAAATAGAATTCAAAGCCACTTTTATACATCTGCTTTGCTTTGCAGTTCTTTAAACATCTTTTAGTTGTTGTCAAGACTTTTGTAGGTCTAAAAGTCTGACTTTCTCAAAAGCCCATAGACAGAACACATCCCTCTGTACACCAACCCAGAGCCTGGGGATTCTAAAATAAAATGTAAAGATTGTGACAAGACAATCAGAAGTTTACTTAACAAAAAGAATGAGCTAGCTATGTTTATAATAACTCCCTTCTCTATTTATAGTCTCTGTCAAAGATTACTAGGCTGCATTTCTTAGAGGGCAAATTAATTATTCTTCTACCAAACTTAAACAATAAATTCACTTAGTTCTCATCTTTAAGTTCAAGAACATATGACTGCTATATGTTGTGACAGAGACCTAATATATACACTTAACTTCTCTTAGCTCTATCCCAGCCTTATTTTACCCAAGTTGGCCTTGATCCTTGTCTCTCAACTATCTTCCCTTTTCAGTTTAATCAATGGCGTGGAATCCTGGTGCTTACCGCTCATCTCCTAAGCCATTCTGAAGCAATGCATCCCCCTACATATTATATTTTTCTAATAATGGGGTCTTTGTCAAGTTTCAAATACCCAGAGTTGCCACTTGTAGTTTAAAACAAAGGGTAAGAATTCTGTTCTGGATCCCTTAATGGAGAACCTATACAAATAAGCCACTAATATTTCCATTAAGTCTGGGGGAACCTGTTGTGCTCTTTTCATTCTCGGGGTCTAAAACTGACCCTAAAAACTAGTTTAGTGCCTAAGAACACTTTTATCATTGACAGATGGTAAAAAAAAAAAAAAAAAACCCACAACTACAAGCCGTTGTTTCCCTTATAGCACGATTTGAAACATTCCAGCACTAGGGTCTACCCAACTGTTAAAATACCTTCTGCATCTGAACACTCTGGTGCTAGTCATTGATGCATCAAAAATTGTTCTTAGTAAAGCCAAAAGACAAAGAGATCTCATGCTTGGTCTCAACCATTTTCCCTCCCATCATATCTTCTAGTAACTAATTCCCCACCCTTTTGACTTGTATTTTCAACTGTTTTGGGGAGGTAGTTTTTCCCTAACTCTTAAACGCAGAAGTAAAGAAAATCCATTTCTAAAGCAATATTCTCAGAAATGTCTTTCGAAAATCGAATTTTCAACAAATCTTGGCTGCTGCACCTATGCTTCCTTGCAATTATGGAACCTTGTAAGTAGAAGAAAATAGGACATAAACTGAGCAAGGCATGGAACTCTCGTCTTTATTCTCAAACAAAAGACAGCTGAGAATCTGGCAGCTAAGAGAAGTCAGGCACGGTGGTACATGACAGTTATCCCAGCATTCAGGAAACTGAGACAAGAGTTCTAGGGCAACCTAGGCTATATGGGAAGACCCTAATGCAAAACACCAAAAGAAGGGAAAGGAAGGAAGAAAGTAGGAGACATGGGAAAAAAATTAAATGTCCAGTAGACCTGGTGTCTCACCTGGAATTCTAGCAATAGGAAGCCGGAGATGGCATCCTTGAAGCAAGATGGCTAGGGGGATTAGAATTGGTGAGATCTGGGCTCAGCTAGAGATGCAGTTTCAATGAATAAGGTG
>NC_034590.1:84167879-84177539 GCF_900095145.1 Mus pahari | reverse complement strand
CACCTTATTCATTGAAACTGCATCTCTAGCTGAGCCCAGATCTCACCAATTCTAATCCCCCTAGCCATCTTGCTTCAAGGATGCCATCTCCGGCTTCCTATTGCTAGAATTCCAGGTGAGACACCAGGTCTACTGGACATTTAAATGGATAGTAAAGATCTAAACTCTGGTCCTCAGACAGCAACCACTTTATGTGTTCCCCAGCCCCTTACTTACTCTTAATTCACCAAGTATCTATTTACAGAATACTTACTATACTATATTCAAAAACAGATTATAAACAGTTTTTCTCAGCTCCCTCAGAGCTTCTGCTATCTCTAGGAAAAAGGGAGTATGCATATAAATTATTTAAAAGTACAACATAGCACATTAAAAACTTAGTTAAAAGTATTCACAACTATTAAAGAAAAAATTATTCTTTTCAGAATGCCCCCACTGTATATCTCTCATGCTCTTGCTATCTCTCCTTACGATAGTTCTCTCCCTACTTTTTTAATCTGTGCACTTTAATTCTCTTGCTTCTTTCACTCCTTCTGTAGCACCCTTCTCCACAAACATTTAATATCCTGTCATTAATAGATGTATTTTTATTAAGTACTTGCTCCCTGATAACAAAGATGTTGTAATGATAATGATTCATAGTCTAGTGGAACATAGAAGAATAAAAATAACTACTAGAGATGATAGGAATAGAATCTTTAATAGAGAGTTAAACTATGGATTTTGCACTTGAAAAGGCCAGAGCAAGAGTACCTACCTGCCTAGACTGCCATGGGAATAGCATGTGAGGAGTGAGGATGTGGGAGCAAGTGAAAGAAGTCAGGCCTGGATCAGTATTGAAAAGTGAACAGAAGTTACCTAAGTAACGTGGGAAGTGGGGGGAGAATCTGGACAAAGGAACAAGCAAGTACAAAATTCTGTACTGATGTAACCCTAGTGTATTTAGTTAACTCTAAACATGCCATACCTATAAGATATATTGTGGCCAAAAAAAAAAAAAAAAGTATGTACTAGGTATGAGGGGCATAGAGATGGTGCTATGCTACGTGGAACTGGAATTAACAATACTATTTGTTAAATATTTATGCTGTTGCTACATATATTTACCTGGCTACCTCTAAAATATACTCTTCAAGTACAATAATTCTCTTATTCAAACTTAGCAACTTAGCTCAGTCTCCTAACCAGTTGTCTTCATCCTGTAGCAAGTAATCAGACATTTCCCAAGTTATTTATGTTCCTCAAAGCACTTTTTACAAATCCGACTTTCAGTTACGTGTTCTGATGTTGTTTTTGATTTGTTTTGCTTTGCTTTTTAGCTTCATCAGAGAATTTGAATAGAAATCTCTTACAAGATTTAAACAGAAAACAAGGTTTCATATTTTTATAAATATTTTTAAAATCCATTTTCACAAAATTAAGAACACTTTTTTAAGTTTACAAAAAAATATACATTTATAGTATGAACTAAATTCCTATGAGAAATGTAGGTGGTTATTTAAATTTAATTCAAGTGATGATGCTTAGATTTCTTTCGCTATAAAGGACTATATTCTAATATTTGAATTTTATTTGAAATTTTTCTTTTTTCTAATTTTCAGAACAATAATTATGCCAAAAATTTACTGCTATGAGTATTAAAAATATAACAACTCAAATCTCTTCACTATTCATCTGAAATTTAATGGATTGTTGTTGTTGTTGGATTTTTGTTGTTGTTGTTTTACACCCAAAAACTCAAACTTGAACAATAAACAGCAATACAGACTCTTTCCAAGTTTTCCTGTTCCCTCCTTAGACAAGCAATAGTTTCTTCAAGTCTGGCTATACCAGCAGATCTGAAGAATCACAGCCACGATGGTGGCAGCCTACCGTTGACACTGAACTTGTGGTTAATTGTGGAGTTCTGCCACAAAACCACCTCACTACCACAAGCTGGATACTTGCCCAGGAGAGTGACAAACTGCCAGGCAGAGCAATCTCTGGGAGGCAGCTAGAGCAAACTGCTTTTGACACCAGAAAGCAGTCATTTCTGGATCCCAAACAGAGCTAGCAATGGAGCACACCAAGAAAAACTTAGGAGTCAGCTTATTGTGCTAAACTTGCTTAAAGTTTATTCATGCAGTTTACAAGAGAAACTCAAGAAAATTTACAAATAAATTCTTATATTATCTAGTATCATTAATAAATGCAAATTCTTTATAAATTTAATGGGGTGGAGTTGAAAATAAAATTATAATCATATTACTCTGAACTCCTAAATAAACCACCTACATGATCACCTACACATGATCATTGTAAATAGAAGCAAATAATGGGTGTGTGAGTTTGTGTGTGTGTGTGTGACTAAGCTGCATGCAGCAGCACAGGAGATCTGGGAATTTATTGGAAAGTATCATGATGTAAATAAAGAACACTCAATGTCAGTCTGGTCTAGTTACCACTTTGTAGCTCTATGACCTTGGAGCTTATTGATGTCTCATGTTATGTACTTCATCTATAAAATGCCTATGATCTTGGAGTTTTTATTATGTATTAAATTAAATTACATATTTAAGGTAAATAACAGTGTATAGGTGCTCTGTGTGCATTGCGTATGCATGTGTGCGTGTGTGGGTGTGTTTATTTTTCTTACAATTATCCTACTCTTTACCTCCCATATCTCTTCAGTGCTTCCCGTAATTCTATTAATTCTGAGCTTTACCAAAGAGATCTCTAGATCTCAACATTTGTTCAACTCTTTCTCAAGGCTTACTTTCAACTGAATTTTATTCTGTTTCTTTATTTTCCTAACTCCATCATCATATGGATAAATTAACAGCCCTCATTCATCACAAAGCAAATGATACAGAATTTTAGAACCCTAATGACTAAAAGTGCAAAATTAATACATGGAATAGCTATATATTATTAGATAGATAGATAGATAGATAGATAGATAGATAGATAGATAGATAGATGGATAGATAGATGGAATAGCTATATATTATTAGATAGATAGATAGATAGATAGATAGATAGATAGATAGATAGATAGATAGATAGATAGATAGATAGATTGACTGATTGATTTTGGTTTTTTGAGGCAGGGTTTCTCTGTGTAGCCCTGGATGTCTGAGAAATCTGTAGACCAGGCTGGTCTTAAACTCACAAATATCTACCTGCCCTTCCTTCCTGAGCGCTGGGATTACAGGTGCAACACCACCACCCCACTACCCTATTCTTGTAGGCCTGTGGAAATTTATACTATAAAAAAAAATGTTGATTTAGGGTCTATTCAAGATAACAGGGAGAAACAGAAAAAAATCTGGTATTAACAACCCATTTCATCTATAATAACATTAAACATCCTCAAGACAAGGAAATAGTTGTGCTTTTCAAAAGTTTATTCATTCATTAGCATGTACCAGGCACTATTTAGACACTAAAGTTACAAATCCATTTAAACAAATTACAGCCGCTTCCCTCAGTTTAGTAGAGGGAAAATATGTAAACAAGTGCAGCATGATGTGAAATGCTCTGAGTTCTTAGCTAGTACAGCTTGGAACAAAGAGGAGTTCTCAGACAAAAAGATGCTAACCTGATTACTGAAGAATAAATAAAGGTTTCCCAATTGTACAAGAAGAAAGACAAGAATCCAGACAAAGAGCAGAATGTGCAGGAGCATGAGGGCTGTCACAGGAAATTCTGGAACTGTAGGCAGATGGTATGATTTGGGGTAGAAAAAAAGTGGATGTGGGAAGAAAAATAAATAAAAACACAAAATAGAAATACAGAGACCAAATGTGGGAAACCCTTTGGGTCACTGAGAAGTCTGAACAACTTGATTATATGGATAGTAGGACCTGTTGAAGTTCTAAAGCAGAAGTAAGGCATGATTTGTTTTAATTGTGCATTTTAAAATCAGTACTGCATAAGGATAGTTTGGAAGAATGTGAGACCAAAGTCAAGAGAACCATTTAAGAAACAATTATAATGGGTCTGATCAATTCCAAAGTATTCAAATGGGTACTGTAAACTAGAAAATACTGTAAACTAGTAAATATCATCCTAAGTGAGGTAACCCAGACACAAAAGAATGTACATGGTATGTACTTATTGACAAGTGAATATTAGCCCAAAACTCAGAATATCTACGATACAACACACAAACCATATGGAGCTTAGGAAGAAGGAAGACCAAAGTGTGGGTGCTTCAACCCTACATAGAAGGGAGAACAAAATAATCACAGGAGGTAGAGGGGGTGAGAGATCTGGGAGGGAAGGGAGAGAAGAAAAAGGGGGGAGGGATCAGGTATTGGAAGGGACAGAGAGAAGTACAGAGGGTCACGAAATCAAATAGAAATATATAGCAGTGGGGGATGGGGAACTGGAGGTAGCCACTAGAGAGTCCCAGATGCCAGGGAGACCACCTCCAGTAGATAGGCACAGCCCCCAGTTGAAGGATGGGGCTACTCACCCATCTCAAAATTGTTAACCCAGAAATGTTCATGTCCAAAGGAAAGACAAGGACAAAAAAAAAAAAAAATGGAACAGAGACTGAAGGAAAGGCCATCCAGAAACCGCCTCACCTAGGGATCCATCCCATCTGCAGACACCAAATCCTGACACTATTACTGATGCCAAGAAGCACTTGCTAACAGGAGCCTGGTATGGCTGTTCCCTAAGAGGTTTTACCAGCAGTACAGATGACCAGATACTCACAGCCAACCATTGGACTAAGCCTGTGGACCCCAATGGAAGAGCTAGGGGAAGGAGTGAAGAAGATGAAGGGGGTTGCAACCATATAGGAAGAACAGTATCAACTAACCAGATCACCCAGAGCTCCCAGAGACTAAATCACCAACCAAAGGGTATACATGGAGAGATCCATGGCTTCAGATACATATGTAGCAGAGGATGGCCTTATCTGACATCATTGGGAGGGGATGTGGAGCCTTGCTCCTGTGGAGCATAGGGGGATGCTAGAGCAGTGAGGCAGTAGTGGAGCACCATCATAGAGGCAAAGGGGAGGGAGGAAAAGGGGGATGGGTTGGGGGGAATTGTGGAGGGATAATAGGGAAGGGAGATATCATTTGAAATGTAAATGAATAAAATAATAATAAAAAAAGAAGAAAATTTTCTTGGTCTAGTTTAGGTGATCATAATAATTTTAAAGGCATTAATGAGGATAAAGAAAATCAGAGAAATAACTTAACAGTAAAATTACAGGTTTCATTTTAAACAGGTTGAAAACAAAGGAAATGTTCCTTGCTTCAGATATATAAGTCTGAAACTCAAGTGCAATTTGTATGAGAGAGGCAGATTGGAACCCTATAGTATATAGGTAGAATGGGTGAAGCAAAGATTTGTTTGTTTTGTTTTGTTTAACCCTGAGTAACACCAACAAAAAAGGATGGGTGTGAAGCAAAAGGATGACTATGGAGGAAAAACTCTAAAAAGAACTAGGCAACAAAAATGCTGCAAATCAACATGAGGACGGTTTGAAAGAGAAAAGATGAGGACAGGGAAGTATCCACCAGGACTTTTATGTAAATCAGTGCTTGCATTTATACAAGAACAGGCATCAGCTGTGACTGAAGGAAAGGATGAATAATTACGTTGGCATTAGCAAAACAAAAAAGGCTTAATTCTAAGCAGTTACCCTGGAGATAACATTTTTAGTAATCTTACATTTTTATTGTTGTTTTTGTTGTTAGTTTTGGCCTCACAAGCTTAATTAGATGGCTTAGTGATATAATACTAAGTTGATACATCTGTTTTCTGGCTGTACAAAGAAACTGTTTGCTAAGTATGGTGGCATACACTATGTACTTTAAAGCCCAGTTACTGATGAGGCTAAATCAGGAGTACTACAATCTCAAGACCAGACTGGTCAAATCAGAGAGATTCTGCTCAAAATAAAACTTTTTTTTTTTTTTTTTTTTTCAAGACAGGGTTTCTCTGTATAGACCTGGCTGTCCTGGAACTCTATAGACCAGGCTGGCCTCGAACTCAGAAATCTGCCTGCTTCTGCCTCCCANGTNCTGGGATTAAAGGCGTGTGCCACCACTGCCCAGCCAAAATTTTTGTAAAGAAAGTTTGAGGGTACAAGTAGACAATAGAATGCTCCCTTTGTGCTTCTTGCCTCATATGCATGAGGGCCTAAGCTGAAGTCCAAGACCATAAATGAGCTTGGCAGATTTCTCTAAATGGCGTAGCTACAGTCCTTAATACATTTTTGTAAGTAAATTCTATTAACACTAATTTTATAGTCATATTCATGACTTGCAATGGAAGAGAATAAGACTATAGTCTGCATAATACAAAATCAAATAGGAATCCCCAACAGGTCGGAAAGTTTTTCAATTGAACAATTATCCATCCAGCTTCAAAGAGTCAGGCAATATGAGCCTTATTTTTTTTTTCCTGTATTCCTTTGAAGTCAATGACATGTTTCTTTTTTTTTTTTTTTTTTTTTAAGACTCAGATGAGATCATTTAGTCTTGCTCAATGTTCTTTGCTTAAAAACACTGTTTTCATCAGCTCTGGTAACAGCAAACAGCCAACTAGATCTACTAATTAAAAGAAAAATATATATTTGTACAATTAGAGAATTTTTTAATGTTTGACTAGATGATTCAGACAAAACCAAGGGTCTTTTATGTCCTTCTCTTGCTGAGTAACCAGGGTTAGTTGTAGTGTTTCAGTTTTAACCTAGCATCAGTCTTCACTCAAATTATGCTTGGAGTGTTACCAGCGACAACTCTCTAGCATGGTTTGGTGCTTTAGAAACTATATTAAATATAAGTGCAAACTGAAAAATAACAAGAACTCTTACATAAATTCAAGATTTTAATACTGTATTTGGAGGATGTTTATTCATGTTTGAAAGGATGACTACCAACTACTTTAATATGAACATGCTTTAAACAAATCAATAATACATCACAAGCATGGCTGGCTTTAATCCTTAGCAACTCCCTTTTTTACAGGTGAAAAGGTTTACATCAGATTTCCCCCCATAATAACCTCTCAAATATTGTCAGTACCAGCAACCCACTCTCTTTAAACAAATACCAGCCAACAAGGAAACCATGAGGTTTTATTGTGCTATAAAATAGAACAGACATTTCTAAACCTTGGTAGGAATGATCCTGACTAAATTTGTACTAAAAATAGTTTCAAAATAAACGGTGGGCTCCAAGTTTCTGTAACAATTAAAATTCCTTCATCCTTCCTGATTCTTGCTCTCAAGTTCTATTCTAGAATCACCTTTCAGAAAGTATCTCCAGCCACATATTCACAAATAGAATAAAGTTTACATTCATTTTGTTTCCCAGGATATAAGAATGGAGAAAAGTGTTAGTAGTTTCAGTCCCCTACATACATTCACATTTATGAAAATTCTGTTTTCAATTTTCTAGCACACTATTGGCTCCTAATTCTGAAATACTTTTCATTATCATAATCATAAAATGCCTCAGTTTATCAAATACAATATCACTTTGAAAAAAATCACATCTCCTTTTATTGCAGGAAGCAAATATTTGCTAATTTGGCCTGTTCTAGACACCCTCAAGGAATGTGTGTCACATGCAGGACTCATGATGTTACATATATATGTATTTGTTGGGATGAAATCAGCTATAAATAGCCACATACAAAAATATATTACAAGACGGATTGCCCCAAAAGACAACCAGATTGCAATGAGAGTCAGAAACTGTTACATGAAGTAACTCTCAGTGGTAGAGCACTTGCTTATACTTGTATGTATAAGACTCTTATACACACATTTAAAATTTGTTTTGAAGGAATGAATATAATTTAGAAACAAGAGAAAATGGTGTAAATTTGAAGAAAATATTTATGAAAACGTTATTTCAATATAAAATTGGAGAATGATAAAAATCAAAAAAATACAACATTCTGAGTCCCCTAATCTACTTAATGATTCTCACCATATTCGGGTAATAATCTTTATCTTATATAAGGAAATTGAGGAACACAGAGAAGTGATTTGGCAAAAATCACACATCTAATAATGGACTGATCTAAGACTAAACCTATGTAGTATTCCATTGTATCAGTTGAATTCCACAGAGCTCCTATGTGTATTCTATTCTATCAATAACAATTAACACTGGTGTGTAAAAAAAATCACCTAGATGATATATACCCATATAGTAAAAATGAAGATTTCTGAACTTTAACACCAAAGATTCTGACTCACAAACCAAAGATGAGAGGAGAAACATACATCTCTATCATGCCACGAGTATCCCTAAATAGAAGATCTAAGGGACACAAGGTCCTGAGGTAGACCAGCAGTTCTGAATAGAACCTAAGACATTGAATGGGTTAGCCACACTTGATGATGCATGTTATGGGACTGAACTTTTACCCCCAATATGACTATATTTACAAATGGAACCTTTAGTGAGATAAAGGTTAAATGAAGTTATGAAGGTAGGACCATAGTCTGATATGACTGACTGACATCTTTATAAGAGGAGGAGGCATTAGGGAGGCTCACTCCCAGAGAAAAGGGCATATGAACTTGTTGTAAAAAGGCAGCCACATGCAAGAATTGAAGTTCTCAAGTCTCGTAACAAATAAAAATGCTAACACCTTGATTTTGGAATTTCAAAACTGTGAGAACATTTCTGTTGTTTAAGCCATATGATATGTCTTATTTTGTTATAAGAGCACTGGCAGACTATTGCCCCAAACCCAGTTTAATTTCTGTTTCTCCTAAATGAGATATACCTGTCATATATCAGAAACTATCTCATAAAAATTCCAAATTATCATCACATCATAAAATCCTCGGTGATATAGCATTTTATAATTCACAAAGCCTTTTCTCATGTTCTGGTGCACTTGAACTTTGTAACAGCCAATGACTTACCCAAAATGCAGTGAGGCAATAGGACCTGTCCAGATTTCTTAAGTGTTGTAGAGCTGAGTTAAAAACTTCTGACCCCAAATCTCAATCTTATTCCCCTACCTCACATACATAAGCACATCATGCTATGGTATGATTGACATAGGAAAGGCTCATATACTTTAGCTATATGTTAATAGGAAATATAATAATGCATGGGATACATCTGTATAACAATAGCAAAGATGAAATCACAGTACTATACAAGATTCCTAATGCTTATTTCTCATCTTAAACAACTGGCTGAGCAAAAATAAATTGCTCCCTCTTATTTGAATTAGGATTATACTTTTAATCCTTTAGAAAACTTTTGAGTAAACTTTTGATTAGTCTAATAGTAGATAATGCTTTCCTCAAATGCTAAGTGTTATGAGTATGTGGCTGTACAATGACGTACAGACAAATTAAAAATAAAAACTATTAGAATACCCAAGATACAATTTACAAAACACAAGGAAACCAAGAAGACCAACGTGTGGATACTTCATTCCTCCTTATAATAGGGAACAAAATACCCATGAAAGGAGTTACAGAGACAAAGTTTGGAGCTAAGCCGAAAGGATGGACTATCCAGAGACTACCCCACCCAGGAATCCATCCCATCATCAGCCACCAAACCCAGACACTATTGCACATGCCAGCAAGATTTTGCTGAAGGGACCCTGATGTAGCTGTCTCACATGAGGTTATGCCAGTGCCTGGCAAACACAGAAGTGGATGCTCACAGTCAG
>NC_034590.1:84166187-84167844 GCF_900095145.1 Mus pahari | reverse complement strand
AGCAGAAGATGGCCTATTCAGCCATCATTGGGAAGTGAGGCCCCTTGGTCTTGCAAACTTTATATGGCCCAGTACAGGGGAATGCCAGGGCCAAGAAGTGTGAGTGGGTAGTTAGGGGAGCAGGGGCAGGGAGGAGGGTATAGGGAACTTTGGGGATAGCATTTGAAATGTAAATAAAGAAAATATCTAATAAAAAAGAAAAAAGAAAAAGAAAAGATAAAAGAGTAGTTAAAGATAAAGAAAATTATTTTTATCTCTCTTTGCAAGTACATGTTTGTTTGTTTTGTTTTGTTTTGTTTTGTTTTTTTCCAAGACAGGGTTTCGCTGTATAGCCCAGGCTGTCTTGGAACTCACTTTGTACACCAGGCTGGCCTCAAACTCAGAAATCTGCTGGCCTCTGCCTCCCAAGTGCTAGGATTAAAGGCGTGTGCCACCACCGCCCAGCTGCAAGTACATGGTTTGATTTAGGGTACCAAAAATATGGAAATTAATTTGTATTCAGACAAAACAAGATCAGCATTAGATAAGAATCTCTTTTGAGATCTTGTATCCCAGGTCACTCAGAGACCACTTTGTGCAGGAGATCACTCGGGCTGCAGAAACAACACAGCTTCTTGGACAGGGTCCCTTTGGGCCCTCATCTTCAGGCAGGAGGCAGAGCTCCAGACCTCTGTGCACCTTCCCCACAAGAGGAGAGCTTGCCTGCAGAAAATGACCACTAAGACTCAGAAGAGAGTTAGACTCCCAGGAATGCTAACAGAGACTAACAGAATCACAGGAGAAACAAGCTGCAGCCAGAGACTACCAGATGGTGAAAGGCAAACATAAGAATCTTACTAACAGAAACAAAGACCACTCAGCATCATCAGAACTCAGCACTCCCACCAAAGCAAGTCCTGGATACCCCAACACACCCGAAAACAAGATTCAAATTTAAAACCATGTCTCATGATTCTGGTAGAGGGTTTTAAGAAGGACATTAATAACTCACTTAAAGAAATAGAGGAGAACACTGCTAAACAGGTAGAAGTCCTTAAAGGAGAAGCACAAAAATCCCTTAAAGAATTACAAGAAAACACAAACAAACAGGTGATGGAATTGAACAAAACCATCCAAGATCTAAAAATGGAAGTAGGAACAATACAGAAAACCCAAAGGAAGACAAGTCTGGAGATAGAAATCCTAGGAAAGTAATCAAAGATACCCCAACACACCCAAAAAACAAGAACCGGATTTAAAAGCATACCTCATGATGCTGGTAGAGGACTTTAAGAAGGGCATTATTAAAGAAATGCAGGAGATCGCTGCTAAAGAGGTACAAGTCCTTAAAAACAGGAGAATACTTCTAAAGAAGTAGAAGTCCTTAGAGAGAGGAGAACAGAAACAAACAGGTGATAGAATTGAATAAAACCATCCAAGACCTAAAAAGGGAAATAGAAGCAATAAAGAAAACCCAAAATGTGACAGCTCTGGAGATAGAAACCCTAGGAAAGAAATCAGAAACCATAGATTCAAGCATCAGCAATAGAATACAGGGGATAGAAGAGAGAATCTCAGGTGCAGAAGATTCCATAGAGAACATGGGCACAACAATCAAAGAAAATGCAAAATGCAAAAAGATCCTAACTCAAAACACCCAGGAAATCCAGGACACAAT
>NC_034590.1:84106551-84148573 GCF_900095145.1 Mus pahari | reverse complement strand
TTGAAAATATCATCCTGAGTGAGGTAACCCAATCACAAAAGAACACACATGGTATGTACTCACTGATAAGTGGATTTAGCCCAAAAGCTCTGAATACCCAAGATACAATTCACAGACCCCATGAAGCTCTAGAAGAAGGAAGACCAAAGTGTGGATGCTTCTGTCCTTCTTAGAAAGGGGAACAAAATACTCATGGAAAATACAGAGACAACGTGTAGTGCAGAGAATGAAGGAAAGGCCATTCAGAGACTGTCCCACCTAGGGAATCCATCCCATATAGAGTCACCAAACCCAGATACTGTTGTGGATGCTGAGAAGTGCTGTGGATGCTGAGAAGTGCTTGCTGAAAGGAGTTTGATATAAATAATTCCTGAGAGGCTCTGCCACATCCTGACAAATACAGAGGTGGATGCTCTCAGCCAACCATTGGACTGAGCACTGGGTCTCCAATGGAGGAGTTAGAGAAGGGACTGAAGGAGCTGAAGGGGTTTGCAACCCCATAGGAAAAACAACAATATCAACCAACCAGACCACCACCACAACCATCGCCCCCCCCCCGAGCTCCCAGAGACTAAACCACCAACCAAGGAGTACACATGGAGGAGGGACCCATGGCTCTAGCCGCACATGTAGCTGAGGATGGCCTTGTCAGGCATCAATGGGAGGAGAGACCCTTGGTACTGTGAAGGCTCGATCGATGCCCCAGTTTAAGGGAATTTGAAGGGGGGAGGCAGGAGTGGGTAGGTGGGTAAGGGCATACCCTCATAGAAGAAGGGGGAGGGGGACCAGGTAGGGGGTTGAGGGGAGGGCCGGGAAAGGGGAAAACACTTGAAATGTAAATTTAAAAATATCTAATAAAAATAAAACCTCATTCTAACCACCCCCCAAAAAAAAGAAAAAAGAAAAGGAAAAGAAGGAAAAGTCTCTTAAATATCTATGTTCCTAGGCACAGGTCTAATCTATTTGCCACCATGACTATTTTGTTTATGTGCCTATCATGGCAGTGGCATGTGGTCAATGACAATGTCATATTCATGCTAACTGTTCTAGTTAATGTATCTTATTGGTTGTTCATTACTTCTTTCATAAATAAGTGCTTTTTGTTTGGCCACAAAACTGCTCAAGCTGATCTACATTTTTTATCTTAAAACATCTGTCTCCAGTCTTCCAATGCATTTCATTCTATGCCCCTGAGCAGACAGCCAGGTCGTTAGCCATTCACCAGGTATATATTTACTGGACCACTACTCATCCCGCCAAAAGTTAATGTCTAAGAACATTGTTCATGGCTCTTCTTACTAGGAAGATTTTCCTTCTCAACAGTCTTTTAGAGATTTCCATGAATGTGGTTAAAATGTAACCTATTTTCAGCCTGCACTCATATATAGAATATAACCACTCAGAAAACAAAAGTAGGCTTTTCTTCCTTGTTTTGATCATATAGCTCCCTCTTCACTCCCATGCACTAACATGGCAGAGGAACAAGCTGAGAAGATTGTTGTCATTGTTGTGACGGATATGCTAGTCTAAACTATGTACTGTGGCTTTTGTATTGCTCAAGGTTAATCCTAAATGCATCACCTACAGTAGTCTAGTTCTGAGCCTACACAGATTTGTAATTAGGGATATCATTAGACACACCCAGCTTATAATGTGCTCTAGACACATGGTTACTTGATGCCCAGAAGGGAAACCATTGTTGTCTCTCTTTGTCCCAACAACTCATAAGAGCTTTTGCTCAAAAGACATAAGTATATGAAGCAAATGGCCTTGCCACAGAATCATAGGGCCCTGAATCATTCTGTCACTGGTTCTTGGCTTAAAACACTGCCTCTTAAACACAGAAGTGGATGCTCACAGNCAGCTATTGGATGGAACCACAGGGCCCCCAATAGAGGAGCTAGAGAAAGTACCCAAGGAGCTGAAGGGGTCTGCAATCCTATAGGTAGAACAACAATATGAACTAACCAGCACCACCAGAGCTCATGTCTCTAGCTGCATATGTAGCAGAAGATGGTCTAGTCAGCCATCATTGGGAAGAGAGGCCCCGTTGGTCTTGCAAACTTTATATGCCCCAGTACAGGGGAACACCATGGCCAAGAAGGGGGAGTGGGTGGGCAGGGGAGCAGGAGGGAGAGTATAGGGGACTTTAGGGATAGCATTTGAAATGTAATTGAAGTAAATACCTAATAAAAAATGAAAAAAGAAAAAAAAACATTGCCTCTTTTTCCACTACTGACATATCCAACACAGTAAGACCTTCTGGCATAGTTGTTTGTACTATAGACAATAAACAGGACCTCTTCAATCAAAGACACACTACTACTTTTTGAGCAGTGTTGATAAGTTTAGAATGTATCACTCCAACAACCCAAAGAGGCCTGCTAGGTACTTTATTCCATTCTTTATGGTAGTGAATACAAGTTGTAAATATTTCCATTTTGCTTTAGAAGGAATACCTTACCATATTTTGACCACTGGATCCCTAAAACCTTCACTGAAATGTCAAACTCATAAATTTTCATAGGACTTATTTCCAACTTTTTGGGGTTTTTTTTTTTTTTTTTTTTTTTAAAGATTTATTTATTTATTTATTATATGTAAGTACACTGTTGCTGTCTTCAGACACTCCAGAAGAGGGCGTCAGATCTTGTTACGGATGGTTGTGAGCCACCATGTGGTTGCTGGGATTTGAACTCTGGACCTTTGGAAGAGCAGTCGGGTGCTCTTACCCACTGAGCCATCTCACCAGCCCCTATTTCCAACTTTTTGGAACATCATATTTCATCAAAGCCTTTAATATTCTAGCCCCTTCCTGTAAGTCAGCATGTTATTATAATCAATGAAATCTGTCAGGAGACTTGTCTTTACTATCCAGATCTCTTCAGAATTCATTAAAACAGCATAATTAACATAGGCCTGAGTGCTTTTGTGAGACTCACAGAAATGTGAGCTGCTTCTGAGTCTTCTATTACAATAGAAAAGAACAGGCCATATCAGTTGCCACATACTATGTGCCTGAGGCCTTCTTCATCTGCTTTATCAGTTACACAATGTCCAGCAAAACAGCTGCAATGGAGCTACTAAATGCTTGATACTGAACTCATAAAGGTCAAAGAAGATGCACATATTGAATATGTTTTATCTGGAGCACATAGTCCCTAACATTTAACAACCATATTACTTTGTAAATGAGTTAATGAACAAAGTATGAAGTTCAAGAAGATGCTTACTAATGTAAGTAGATTGAGGTGACCGGCCTCTAGTTCTCAGAGTTATTATGGGCACTAGGCAGGTACTAATTGAGAGTGTTCGCAAAAAACACCCAGTAAACCTTATCAACTATATTCTCCAAGTCAGAGAACCATCACATGCGATAAGGCTAACTCCTGATTAGAGGCGTAAAAGAAATGTGAACGATATGTATTGCCCTTAAAGGGGATTTTAAAAGTAGAAATACTTGAAATGTTTTTCTAGAGAGCATGATGCTTCCAAAAAAAAAGCTAAAAAGAAAATTAATGGTAAAGCCAGAAAGAAATAATTACTTATAGAAATAGACATTTGTCTTAATGAGGCAAAACAGTAGTTGCCATGATCCCGTTAATTCACAACTAGCTTTGCTTTTTTAAAGATGATTTTATAAGATCTCCCAGTTGAAATTATAAGTTCTTTTTAGTAATAATAAAAGTAAGTACAGTTTTTAAATAAAATGTATGAATACAATATGCACTAGCCAGCCCACAAAGTGATGTTTTTTGTCACCTAAATGCCTGTTTCTATATAAAATAAATAAACTAGCATTTAGTAGGTCAAGGCAGAATAATATAGAGTTTAAGGCTAGCCTGAGTATGTAAACTCCTGGCTCCACAGCTTGGCATGTACCTTTAATTCCAGCTCTCAGGGGGCAGAAGGAGGCAGGTATCTTTACTTTGAGACCAACTTGGTCTATAGGGTGAGTTCCAGGACAGCCAGGGCTACACAGAGAATCCCTGTCTCTCCCCACTCCCTAAAATTTTCCATCCCTAATGAATGTGTTCACATTGCTTTTTCTGGCATGGTAGTGTATGAGCCAGTACAAGAAAATTAAGAGGAATTATATAGGGTGATAGGACACATGCATGCCTAGTCCTCGTTAAGATGACTCATTAAGGCATCATTATTCTTCTATGCTCTGACTTGAGAGAACTCAGTGTTTCTGTCCTCTGCATTAGCTTAGTGGTCAAATTTTAAATTATTGTGATAACTCTCAGGGAACTGCCAGGTCTCATAAAATTTTCCCAGTAATTGTCACAGGGAGAGCTATGAAAAAAACCCAAGGTCTCTAAGAAGAAATCCACATTGGCTAATTTTAAGAGAGCCAAAAAAGGAGATTGTTGGTCAGGTTCTAAACATGGTTTCATTCATTAATGTGTGTGTGTATATATATGCTGAGTCTTTAATGTCCACTCGTATCAATATACCATCTCATAGCTAGACTTATATGACCTCAAATCTTGGGAAATTGCTCTACTACTCTGTTGCCAGAGTACTTCTTTCATTACAGAGCTTTCCAGAACAGAATCAACAGATTGAATTTATTCTACCAGTGAGTCAGTTGCTTATTAGCACTTCTGACATCCAGATGTTCTGAGACAAAGGCAAAAAAAAAAAAAAAAAAAGGACTGGAAGATGTGTGTGTCCAGGAAAGATATAAGCACATAAAAAAAAAAAAAAAAAAAAATACTGAAGGGCAACTCCCAAGTGTGGCTAGTGGGAACTCTTGCTGAGCGACTCTAATCTACTGGGCTGTGTTCCAGGGCATGGGTTTCTTTCATAACAGCACTCTGTGGCCTTTTCTATAACATTTGTAAGTCAATTCACCTGAGAGGCCAAGAGTTAAACTGGCTGAACAGTCTGAACTGCAAAAGTTGGAAGTGAATCCGAATGGACCAATAGCCTGGCTCTATTTCATGAATAAACAGAGGCATTCAAGTTTGAGACCCTGTAAAGTTAAGTCAATATTAGTTATAGAGGAAATTCTGCTTGTTCTTTCTGTTGTAGTTGATTTTTTTTAAAGGCTAAAGAAGAGGTTTTTTGTGTGTTACAATTCTAAAAACACTCTTTAGAACGTGAATACACAATATTTGCAGCCTCAAGGATTAAGGATTGTAACTCAGTGGTAAAATATCTGCATAGAATGTACATGGATCTAAGTTCAATCCCTGTCATCTAAATTTTGTAAGGTCTGTGCCCAATATCATTCAAGTATAAAATTTAAAATGATATTATTTTTAAAAACAGGACTGGAGAGGTGGCTCAGTGCTTAAGAGCACTGGCTGCTCTTCCAGAAGACCTGGGTTCAATTTCAAGCAGCAACATGGCAGCTCACAACTGTCTGTAACCATATATGCAAGCAAAACATCAATGAACATAAAATAAAAATAAATTATTAAAAAAACAGAAAATACTAACATAGTATCTGATCCCATGTAGTTACCTTATCATGATTATTAAAGATAAGTAAGTGATTCTATTAAATCCATTAAGTTCTATATATGGCATAAATTTCCTCTGGTAGTCGTTGCCTAACAGGATCTGAAAAATCCAATGCTTAGAAATATAGGATCATCTTGTATAAAGCTCAAGTCTAAGTGGATCAAAGACCTCCACATAAAACCAGAGACACTGAAAATGATAGAAGAGAAAGTGGGGAAAAGCCTCGAAGATATGGGCACAGGGAAAAAATTTCTAAACAGAACAGCAATGGCTTGTGCTGTAAAATCAAGAATTGACAAATGGGACCTCATAAAATTGCAAATCTTCTGTAAGGAAAAAGACACTGTCAACAAGACAAAAAGGCCACCAACAGATTGGGAAAGGATTTTTACCAATCCTAAATCTGATAGAGGACTAATATCCAATATATACAAAGAGCTCAAGAAGCTGGACTCCAGAAATTCAAATAAGCCCATAAAAAATGGGGTACAGAGCTAAACAAAGAATTCTCAACTGAGGAATACCGAATGGCTGATAAACACCTGAAAAAATGTTCACCATCCTTAGTCATCAGGGAAATGCAAATCAAAACAACCCTGACATTCCATCTCACTCCAGTCAGAATGGCTAAGATTAAAAATTCAGGTGACAGCAGATGCTGGTGAGGTTGTGGAGAAAGAGGAACACTCCTCCATTGCTGGTGGGATTGCAAGCTTGTACAACCACTCTGGAAATCAGTCTGGCGGTTCCTCAGAAAATTGGACATAGTACTACCGGAGGACCCAGCAGTACCTCTTCTGGGCATATACCCAGAAGATCTTCCAACTGGTAATAAGGACACATGCTCCACTATGTTCATAGCAGCCTTATTTATAATAGCCAAAAGCTGGAAAGATCTCAGATGTCCCTCAATAGAGGAATAGATACAGAAACTGTGGTACATTTACACAATGGAGTACTACTCAGCTATTAAAAACAATGAATTTATGAAATTCTTGGGCAAATGGATGTATCTGGAGGATATCATCCTTAGTGAGGTAACCCAATCACAAAAGAAGTCACTAGATATGCACTCATTGATAAGCGGATATTAGCCCAGAAACTTAGAATACCCAAGACACATTTTGCAAAACACAGGAAAACCAAGAAGGAAGACCATTGTGTGGATACTTCATTCCTCCTTAGAATAAGGAACAAAATACTCATGAAAGGATATAGGTACAGAGACAAAATTTAGAGCTAAGATGAAAGGATGGACTATCCAGAGACTACCCCATCCGGGAATCCATCCCATCATCAGCCACCAAACCTAGATACTATTGCACATGCCAGCAAGATTCTGCTGAAGGGACCCTGATGTAGCTGTCTCACATGAGGCTATGCCAGTGCCTGGCAAACACAGAAGTGGATGCTCACAGTCAGCTATTGGATGGAACACAGGGCCCCCAATGAAGGAGCTAGAGAAAGTACCCAAGGAGTTGTAGGGGGCTGCAACCCTGTAGGTGGAACGACAATATAAACTAACCAGTACCCCCTGAGCTCAAGTCTCTAGCTGCATATGTAGCAGAAGATGGCCTAATCAGCCATCATTGGGAAGAGAGGCCCCTTGGTCTTGTAAACTTTATATGACCCAGCACAGGGGAAGGCCAGGGCCAAGTAGTGGGAGTGGGTGGGTAGGGGAGCAGGGGCGGGGGTGGGGTATAGTGAACTTTCGGGATAGCATTTGATGGCTCAAGTGGGTAAGAATACCCGACTGCTCTTCCGAAGGTCCGGAGTTCAAATCCCAGCAACCACATGGTGGCTCACAACCATCTGTAACAAGATCTGATGCCCTCTTCTAGAGTGTCTGAAGACAGCTACAGTGTACTTACATATAATAAATAAATAAATATTTAAAAGAAAATAATAATAAATAAATTAAAAAAAAATAAGAATCATAGCACCAGTGAAAATAGAAGCTGGTGATATAATGAAATGTAGGATTTTAAAAATTATAATTATTACAAGCTAGTTTATTAGTGAAAAGTTTAAAAGTTTCTACCATGTAGAAATAAAAATATTGTGCACACTGGATAGTTAATTGTCCTGATTTGATCATAAAAACTTGCATTAATTAATCAAATTATAATTCTATGCCACAAAAATATATGATCATACTACTTTTCACCTTAAAATAAAAATAAATGAAATTTTCTTTAAAAAAAAAAGAAATATAGGATCATAAGACAGTGATTCCATCTGTCAGGATTGCTCTATCCTATTTTATTTGTTGGATTTCACAGTTATCTCCCTTGTGGTCTCATCCCTACATGCCCAAGAGAAAAAATATTACATAAAACATTTTAAAACATAAATTTAATAGACTTTTGTTTCAGGATTTTACCATTTGCTTGTTTGTTGTTCTCTGTATAGTTGCCTTTGGCTCAAGACTGAAGTGCCTCAAATCTCAGGCAAGAATTAGTTCTCTTTCCTGCTGTATTCTTCTAACAACTTATATGAATTTATATGACAATATATTTTACCATCATATTTTTGCTTATTTTAAATATGTCTCCCCGGTTTAAATACACAGGTTTTATCATATTCATCTCTTTACAGGATTTCTAATGTAGAGCTTAATATAGGGAAGACTCAATAAATATTAGTTGATTTAATTAATAAGTAATTGCCTTGGAAGCAGAAACATGCCTATATAGCAAAAATACTAGAGAGTTATTATTCTAGTAATTTAAAATTTGCTTGTGTAACACCCTGTGTTCTAGACTAAAATCCAAAAAAAAATTACTCTGAAGTCATTCATAAAGTTGACCAAATGTCACTGTTGCTTATTACATAGTAGACTATAGCAAATAGTTTCTCAATCTGTGAATCAACAGTCTGTAACCAAAAAATTAAAAAATAAAAAAACAAAAAGACCAAGGACCATGGAAGAAAAAGGAAATAGAAGAATGTTAGTAGAAAGCTGTCCTCATTCTGGAAAAGTAGCTTTCTTAAATACTATTTCTGTGTTTCAATGTATAAATAGCTATTCATTTATAGATTCAGGATTTAGACAATTCCATAAAGTATTCCCAGAAATATGCACTGCCAGGTATAAAACATACAGGTTTCAATGGTCAAGAAAAAGTGTGTTACATTTGAATAACTATTAAGAGACTAAAATAACTGACGCATTTTGAAGTGACCATTAGTAATAAGCCTCAGTAGTTCTGGAAGAGGCAATAAAAATAACAGAGCAATTTGACAAGCTACTGTGGTTCAAATAGATGTTAGAGGTAGCCAAAGTTCAGAAATTATGTCAGTGAAGCTGAATTCCATTAAGTCAATCAGTAACTAAGGAAATAGTTAAATGAGATACAATCTCAAACTAGAAAAACAGGAAAAATTAAAGTAGTAAGAAGAATAATCATATTTCTGGATAGTCCCATGCTATCAGACAGTATAATCTGATGTCTGGAAGATAAGGCAGGCATATTTCAAAAATGGAAAAGAAAACCATGGGCTAGGGCGTGAGTAATAACATAATAAGCAATGAAATGGGCATCCGTCTGAGAAGCAGATGACGTCCTCACAGATAAAATGACCTAAAAACAGCCAAAACATAGTTCCTTTGCTGCAAGCATAATCTGCCCAGTCTTGCGTGGCTAATAAGATGCAAAGTGGATTTCCAAGACCAGGTTGCATCAAATCCGATGTTTGCTGCATGTACTACTTTCTGCCAAATGAAGATAATTGAAGGTACATACCAAACTGTCATTTAGCTCTTTACTTAAAAGATAACTTCCATGTCCATCACATTCTGCATATCCCTCTTTGCTCTGGCCTCTGCATACTCTACCATGTTTACAAAACCCTCCTAGGAAAAGAAGAGGACATAGACTCCTACAAAGCCACAATGCCCTTTACTCTGAACCTAACTTCAGGGGAATAAATGAGAGGAACAGAAAAGCCACAATATTTGGAATAAAATGTGTTAATTACAATGAAAGAGATATACAAAGGGTACCTCAAGCATAAGCCAGTCATAGTAGTAAACATGATATGCTCATAAGGAATTATTTAAAAGAGTTTAGTAAGAGATTAATTCACAAAGGTGTACACAGTTAGAGATTCTGAAGGACCTCTTAATCCCTGTAGACCTGAAGAGATTATTACCAAAATCCAGAAATAAATCTATAGAAGAGGGACACTTGTTAGTAATTCAGATTTAATAGATTAATGAAGGCCTTGCCAAGACATTTAATATAATGATAGTAATATTTTCTCTTGCCAAGAGAAGTTGGAAAAATATTGCTATCATTATCACTCTTTATTGTCCTCCTAACTTCTTCCAGGGCTTCTGGTTTTTAAAACGAGCAGAAAACAAAGACCAAAACCTGATTAATATTGTGCAAAAAAAAGTCTGTCTCTGAGGGCACAGGGCAAGCAGAAAATTATGAGAAGGGTATCCCACATTAAGCTCAGCACAGAGAGCAAACAAACTGAGGATGTCAAAGGCTCTTTAGAGGAAATAGTGCCTTAGTTAGACACAGAAGGTAACTAGGAGGTTAACAAGTAAAGAAGTAATGACATTCCAGACCAAGAGAGAGCATATACAAAAGCCCGCAGAAATGAGAACATGTGTCGTCTGTTTATGCAAGCAGTATGTAGTGCTTTGGGTGGGAGCCGCTCCCCACGGGCGGTTATCCGGACACTTGCTTGCCAGTGGTGGTGCTGACTGGAGGTTGTGGAACCTGTGCTAAGTAGAACCCTGCAGAAGGAAGGATGTTGCTGGGCCCGGCTTTGAGAGTTTGTAGTCTCATTGTACATCCTGTTTGCTCTCTTGATTCCCACATGCCAATGAAAATGTCATCAGCCAGCTTCCTGCTTCTTCCATCAAGCCTGTGACTTGCTGCTGTGCCTTCCCACCATGGTGGACTCATATCACTCTAGAACCACAAGCCAAATTAACGTCTTCTTAATAAATTGTCTTGGTCATGTATTTGACCATAGAAACAGAAAAGTAACTAACATACAATTGGGAGAAGCACATGCTACTTGAAGAAACGAACTTGAAGCAAAGTTAAATTGGAAAAGATGACCCAGGTATATACAGTCTCCATTGGAAGAGAGCTCCTTAAACTTTTTCCCACTTGTGATCCTTTTGTTCATGAAATTTTTATGTGATCCCAAGCATATAGAGAAATAAAATAGATTTATGAATCAAATATGTATAAATAAGATCATCAAAAATTGTTTTAAAATAATTCTTGTGAAAAATAAAATAATTCCTTGGTATACATATTTTACTATTTATTAAAATTAAAGAAATTTTGCATACTAATAAATGTCTGCTTATTTTTTAAATCAAGAATTAAATATTAAATGAATATTTTATGATATGTTTGTTTATGTGTAGAGGGGAGTTATGTGTATTTACAAACATGTGTATGCAAGTACTCTAAACCTGGACATTTGTAAACCAGATATTGATTAAACAAATATCATTCTATATAGCTCCCCACCGTATTTGGGGGATGGGATTATTTGGAACAGGATTGTCCTGAAACTCACTTTGTAGACCTCAAACTTGAAATCTGCCTGCCTCTGCCTCTGAGTGCTGGGATTAAAGGCATGAATCACCACACACAGTTTCCCACCATATTTTTTGAAACAGGGTTTGCCACTGAACCTAGAGCTTGCTGTTTGATCTAGATTAGCTGGTCATCGAACCTCTAGAGCTCTTCTTGTCTGCACTACAACCTTCAGTGCTAAAGCTAGAGACAGTCCTCATTCAGCCTTTTTACCTGTGTGCTGAGGATCCAACCTCAGGCCTTCATGCCTTCCCAGAAAGCATATTACCTGATAAGCCATCTTGCCAGTGCCTTTGCTGATTATTTAATACTACAGAAACACTGCATCTTCAATATTTTCTTGAGTTCATTGATGTTTTTATTTTATAATTATTAATGCTGAGAGCCCCACTTTGCCCACATATATCACACAAAATGGTGTGTTTAGGGATATCTTATAAAGCATAGGGATTTCCATCCTAACTTAAAAATAAACACCATTTTAACAATTTTCTTATAAAAATTAATTCATCACCAATCCATCATGTTGAAAGGAGAAAGAGGTGTGGTTCTGGGGATCTACCTAGATTTCAGTCTTATTAGACTGAGTTTGTTGTAATAGTGGAAAAATTGGGTGATGGCCCGTTGACATTCACCAGTGTACCAGTTTGGGAGACATTTTTTAGTTTTTATAAAACATACCCACCAGATTTTTCTTCTGTTGGTAGCAAAGGGGAAATATGGCTCATTATATAATGAAATAAACTTCAATAAGAGTAAAAAATAAACACTACTGATACTCCTTACCATGGGAAGGGTTTTTGTTTGTTTTTTGGTAAAATAACTCAGAATTACATAGTAGTTTTGGAGTGCTTTGGGCTTTTTTAAGGGGAAAAAACTGTAAATTTTGAACATTAAGAGCTATTTACCCATTAAATTTAAACTCAGTCACTCTTGTAAATAAAATTGAAGTTTCCGATAGCAATTTAATTCTGCTTTATAGCCCACATCCCAGAGATGTGTAATTATTTTTCAACTAACGCATTTGCTAATACTGGTATCGGCAGAGCTCTTTCCTTCATAGTAGGTACATAATCAATATTTACTGGAGAAATGATTGAATAGTTAGGCAGACAGATAAATGAAGGCAGTGGGTTATATTAAAGTCATTTGATCTTATTATAAGCTTATATGTACATGAAGATTTATTTTAAAACAACCAAGAGAAAATTAAAAGCTGCCCATTTTACTGCGTCCATGAGACAGCCAGAATTAATTATTCAGGCTGCTGGATTCTCCTTTGTGTCTATCTGCCTTAACTGTTCTATTTAAGAACTGACATTCTTTTATTCCTGCTAATCCATGGGTTAAAGGCATAGGTATATGGTCTCACAGGTTGACTTCTTTTATGTAGTCCTCAGCATAATTGTTCTGAAGTTTTAGAAACCTGGTTCTGATAATCTGAAACCAACAGGAACTCTGCTATTAGTCATGCATGGTGAGACACAATAGAACCTATTGATTTTTTTTTTTTACTCCTAACTTTATCCATTACCATTGTGTGATTTAATATATCTACAAAGAGGTGTGTGGTTCTGAGGTGTGACTCAGTGGTAGAGTGCTTACTTAGCATTCACAGTACCTGGGCTTGATCCCCAGTACAACCATTGATTAGACTACCTTTTGTTAAAATTCTTTCAATTTTTTGTTCAAAATAACCTTCAAAAAACCATTGTTTTGTGTGGCTATGCATCTTGTGAAATGTGGTATGAATTATTTATGCACTGTACAATACTTTGCTGAAAAACATTGACTCCTCACTTGGGCCACAGGTAACAAAAAACAGAATCAAAGTCTAACATCCATGTCTTTATTTTGTGTCTACTTTGGTTGAAGGCAGAGGTAAGAAATTGTCCTAAACTTGAAGTCACCTGGGATTCCAGAAAGAACAAATCTTCGAAAGATAGACCCGTGCCCAGGTAGGGACAGTAAGGAATGATGGTAATGCTGTACTCTGGAGCAGAAATGATAATTTGGGAGGAGCCAGATTGATCTCTTCAAGTGATGACAGCCATGAGGACTTCATCAGACCCCCTTGTAGTGCAATCTAGTCAAGAATCAAGCAGACCACACCTTGCCCTCTATTAAAACTAACATTAATAACAATACCCCCAAAACAAATTTGAGGCTACTGCTTTCCACCATTGCTCATCTCTTTAATTGGGATGTTGGAGTGGGTGGCCAAATTTATACTACTGGGCTCCAGAGCCCCAGATTTTGCCCTAAAAATAATTACATGCCTGATCATGACTCTTTCCCACCTCCAATTTGATAGTTTCTTCGCCTTCCACAGACATCAATTTTACACTTTTTAATATTTGTTCACATACCCTCCCAACTCATCTAACAAATAGAAAGATTTCTTCTTAATTTCTTCTTCTCTGAGACTGGATATCTCAAGTTTAATCTTGATAAGTTCCAGGCACTTAACTCACTGATCTTGATCTCTGGGTAAACTGAGCCTACATTTTAAAACACTAGAAAACAGGTAGATGCTGTTGTGATGAAAATGCCTGTGAAAGTTTAGACTTTTTATGGGCTTTTTAAAAAACATTTATTTTATTTGTGTCTCTCCCTTGGAGAATACAGTCCATGTGCTGTCATCTGTGAGTTCTCCACACCTTTGAAAATATTAGTTGCCAAAATAATAAGCAATTTCATACTAATTTTGGATTTCTAATTTTTGTAATATCCAATTACTCTATAATAAACATAAATGTCTATATAGTAAATAAAACTTCCAACAGCTTATGTTTTAGTATAAATACTGTATACAAATATATAATGCTATACACAAACAGCTGGCCTACATTATCTTTGGATTCTTCATCCCTGCTCTCAACAACTACAGATCAAAATTATTTGAAAAGCAATTCACCAGTATTGAGCACATGTTTTCTTTATATAGCACTTCCTTTGTATTAAATATAAGTAACATAGCATTATTTAAAAGTATATAGGGTGATATACATAATTTGTATGAAATATTGCCATATTTTGTATGGCATCTGAATATCTGCAGATTTTGGTACACAAGGAAGGTCCTGGATTCTAATCCTCTGTGGACACCAAGAGACAGCTATAAATATGTATCTAGTGTGTTATATGTGTTTATATATATGTTATCACAACTGAAGAAATATTTTTAAAGCTTTAAACTGGATTATGAATAAATTATTCAGTTTCAACATCTTAAACTACTAGTGACAATGTAGAATATTTGAATTCCGTGTATTTGTGTTATTTCAAACAGATGGTCAGCAAAAACTGAAACGAATGCTTTACTTGTTTGCCTATGACACAACTGGGTGAAAAGCAGAAGTACACAGAAGTTTCATAATGAAACTTCAAACCACATCAGTCTTGTCTACTGTCAGGTTTTGTTACATTCCCTCTAACTCAACCCAGACTCCCTGAGGTTGGCCAATAGGGCAAAGTTTGAGTCAAAACCACACCCTTCCTTTGAGCTCTAAGGATGCACTTAGAATTCTAGAGAAATGCAAAATGCTGGAAGAAGCTGAGGAGGAGGGTAACTTTATAAGAAGACCAGCAGTCTCAACTAACCTGGACCCCCAGATTGCTCAGACACTGAGCCACCAATCAGGCAGAATACACCAGCTGATATGAGGCCCCAACACATAAACAGCAGAGGACTACTGGGTCTTGACTCAGTGAAAGAAGATACACCTCAAGAGACTTGAGGCTCCAGGGAGTGGAAGACTGGTGGGGTGGAAGTAGGGAGGTGGGGACATCCTCTTGGAAACAGAGGGGTATGGGATGTAGAACAGTCAGAGGGTAGACAGGGAAGGGGGATAAAGACTGTACTGTTAAGAAAGATTAAACAATAAAAAAAGAATGACAGGTCTTTTTTTCCTCCTGATGTGGAAAGCCTGTTATACTCAGTGTTTATTCACATTCCAAATTTAACACAAATACAATAGGTAAACAAAGGTTAGGGAATCTGAAAGTTCGATTCACTCAAAGCACTGATGTTTAAGACTTCCTAAGAGAGGGCAAAGTTAGAAAGAAGGTCTGTCAGAGAAAGGAAAAGGAAAGGACAAAAAGAAAGGAATGAACCAGTAATAAATGTGTACTAAAGCCTAAAATTAAGAACAATATAATTAATAGTCCTGAAATTAAAAAAGAAAATTCACATTAGATTTAATTTTTTTTTCTTTCATCTGAGGCAGATTATATTTCTAGATAGTCACCCAAAAGACAATTTAAAGCATAGTTTTATTCTCAAGAACCTGAGAGGGAGGCTGAAAATGGCTCAGTGGTTAAAGATACTTACTGCTCTTGCAGAGAACCTGGGTTCAGTTCTCAAGCACTTACGTCAGGTGACTCACAACCACCAGTAACTCCTCTAGGTAGTCTCAACACCTTCCGGCCTCCATCACAAGTGCCTTTGCACACATTATGCACATGAATTAACACAGGTGTATACATATGCACATAAAAATAACTGAATCTTTTTATAAATCTGAGAGAATAAAATGCAACGTTGCAGAATTTGATCCACTAGGTGACTGCCATTTGTTCTCTTCTATGTTAGCACTAACTGTAAACTGAGATGTAATTTCCATCTCACATTCTCTGTCTTGCTATATATTAGTCACCATTTATTATCAACTTTATTTCAGGTGCTGTGATAAATATTTTGCATGATTTTGTAGAGGAACACTTATTCCTCAATCTTGTTGTTTCCTTCCATGTGAAATGGCATAGCTTACTAACCACATATGCATACTTCACTAAAGCATTGACAGGGGTAAAGATACTGATGAGTTTAGGGTAAGGAATGGGACCCATGACAAAAGGAAACATCATTAATGTCCCTTTATCCTACATTTCTTTTACATATTCCAGCTTCCAAAGCTTGTGTCCTGCCTGGGCTTCTCTCAGCAAGACCAACAGCAGAGTGGTAAAGGCTATGCCCAACATGGCTAGGCAAAGATAAGTCAAGTCCAGAGTAGGATATGGATCTACAAGCAAACTGTAGGAAGTCAAACAAAAGTGGAGGTGAGAATTTTTTTTTTTTTGCTTTTAGTAAGCAAAATCCATATAGTTCATATATGTGAGGATTAATCTCAATCATTAATTTATTGGTTAGAAAAATACCTAGATGAGGAGAGTACACCTCTGGCTATGTCCATGAGTGTTTTTTGGATAGGATGAACTAAGTAAGGGAATACTGAATATGAATGGCAGCATTCTTTCCCTCGGACCCAGAACCAATGGAAGAGGAAAAAGGAAGAAGCTTGCTATTATAGTCATATAATCTTTGCTTTCTGGTCACTGTGCTGTGCACTTCTAATCTGACTCCACCTACCATTTCAGGATGATACTCCAAAACTGCCACAATAAATCATTTTTGCTTTAAGTTATTTTGCTAAATTATTTGCCACAACAAAAATTAACTAATAATATGTCTGGCCATAAATGCATGTAGTAGTTATTTTTCTCCCCACAGGGACCAAATAGCTTAAGGGAAGCAACTTAAAGGAGGAAGGTTTTGGTTTGGTTTGTGGTGTGAGGGTTATAGCAGCCCATTGTAGCAGGGAAGGTAGTGGAAGCAGCTTTGGGCTCTGACAGCAGGAGAATAGAAGTTGCCTGCTCACATTTGAGTGTACCAGAAGACAGAGAATGGAGAATTCTGTCAGCTGCCTTTTTTCTCTTTCACTTTTTGCTCAGAGGCCCAGACCATGGAGTGGTGCAGCTTATATTCAAGATAGGTCTCCATATCCTTAGTTAATCCTCACAAAGCCCCTCACATACACTCAAAGCTGTACCTTACAAATATCCTGCAAGGCTTTCTTTTCTTTTGTGTGGTGGTGGTTGTCTTCCTTTAGACAAGGCCTCGTTATGCAGACTGGCTGTCCTGGAATGCCCTACAAGTTTCTTAATTCACTCAGGCTGAGAATCACAGTTAACCATCATACCTCAAAAATGCAAAACTTAGAGGAGATATAAGAAAAATGTATATCTGGGTAAGAAAGGAGGTAAATATCTGGGTAAGAAAAAACAACAGCCGGGCGTGGTGGTGCACGCCTTTAATCCCAGCACTTGGGAGGCAGAGGCAGGCGGATTTCTGAGTTCAAGGCCAGACTGGTCTACAGAGTGAGTTCCAGGACAGCCAGAGCTACACAGAGAAACCCTGTTTCGGAAAACCAAAAAGAAAGAAAAAGAAAGACAACAAAGTCCAACACACAGTAAGAAAGAATGAGACCAAGCTGAATTACATGTTGAGTTGGTATAAAGGCAGCTGAGCCTTTTTGAATAACAATTGTAGGACATAGGAGAGAAGTACGCAGTAAGTATATCCACTTTGCTGCAGAAAAGATATAGCCCAAAGAAATGCTATCAAAGCTTGTGACAGTCAAAGGAAATAAAAGCCAAGGCCTTGAATAATACCTGGCAGACACAGAAACTCCCAAGAGCAACAGAAGTACAGGCTTCCAATACAGACTTAATTAAGACTTCCACTGTATTAAATTCTAGAATTCAATGCAACTCTAGGAAACACAAAACACAAAAAGTCTGCTATGACTGACCACTGGAAATAGAAAACATGACTCAGGGGAGGGGCCTCATTCCTGGAGCAGACTGATTCTGACCATCTCAGCAAGCACTGATTGCCTGTAGCGCTTCATCTATCAATAGTGAGCCCTAAACACATGTAAATACAAGTTAAATGGGCCTATTACAGTGTGTGTGTGTGTGTGTGTGTGTGTGTGTGTGTGTGTGTGTTCACTTGACAAATTCAAACATGTATACTGGGCCATTTTACCTGCCCCCTACCAACATTCCCCTCTCTCCCACAGATACCCTTGTTGTTCTTCTACCCAAAAAAATCCCCTATCTTCATGACTGGGTTTTATTTGGTTGGTTGGTTGGTTGGTTTCTTAGCACACTTCATGTAATTTTAGGTGCTTGCATGAACATGAGTCAGGAGTTTATAAGTGTGACATGAGGAACTTATCAGTGGCTACACCACTAAATAAAATGCCACCTCCTCCCTTGATTATCAATAACTAAAATTATCTGAGAAAAGAATCATAATGAAGAATGGTCTATAGTAGTTAACCTGTGGCCATGCCTATGAAGGATTTCCTTAATTGGGTTAACTGCAGTGGGAAGTATATGATAAATTGTGCCCAGATTGTCCCTAGTTGACAGTTTGAACTAACCATCACGCTCCCTATCTCCCTGTTTGCTGTGTCAATGTGTTTTCTAACAGCAACAGGAAACTAGATCATTGTTTCTGAGGAATGGGGATGTTGCTATGAAGAACTTGTCTATGTGGCTTTCAAGCCTTGGAGTAAATTTATGGAAGGACTGTAGATGCATTCATTACATAGATCTGGAGAAGCTGTTGGATGCTAGAAGCTAATTTAAAATGGGCCATTCTAGTGGGAACTTAGAAGACAGTCGTGTGGGGAGAAACACAGATAGTAGAGACCTGGCTCATGATTTTTTCACAGGAAGCAAGGCCTTTATCTTGAATTGAAATAGGGTCATTTATGTGGTATTTTAGCCAAGAATCTGACTATATTCTGCCTGTGTCCTGAAAGCCTAAATGGGGTTACATTTGAAGGTGATGGATGGATGTGTTGGCAGAGGAAATTTCTAGGCAGAATGATATTCAGGTTGGTGCCAAAAAGAAAAATAGCTGGAACTGATAGAGATTTTAACACCATTTTATAGGAACTTTCTGTGTTACCTTCATAGAATGGGCAAAGTATCCTGAGAGCAAAACCTCAGAGGAGGCTCCATCTTACAAACATAGAAATTCACTTAAGGAAAAAAGTTTAAGCTAAAGGTGTTCCCTGTTCCTCAAAAGCAACTGCCTAGGAAAGTTTCCAGAGAGTTGGCACACAGAAGCTGTGATCCAAGGTGTCCAGGCTACATCTTATGTTGGCAGCAGAATTTGGCACTGATCTATGGGGATACACATACATATACATAGGTCAACTTAAGATGATGTTCATTTATCAAAACAACAATAGCATGCTCTCCTCTAGGGTCTATGACTTATCCAGGCATGAGCTTTTAACCAGGTCTACACTACCAGTACCAGACATGAGTTTTCTCCTGTGGAGTGGGCCTCAAATCCAATCAGAGCATGATTGGTTACTCCCATAATAGTCATTTCACTATTGAAGCAATAGACACATCTTGTAAAGCAGATTATTACTGTAGTTCACTGGGTCCACAGCTGTGTGGGACCATTTCTGGTATAGCCCCCAGCAGCTTGCACAGAGGGCTAGACACGACTTTAGAAATTCATTTTACATATAGTTGATGTTTAATCTGTGTGTGGAATATTTGGCATGTTTTTGGAATCCTGCAAATAACAAGAAAATATAACCTCAAACACTATTAAGTTAATAGTAAACTGGTATTCATTGCTTAGCTTGTCGCTGAGACAGTATCAAAGCTATTTTTAAAAAGGAAGGGTTGTGGTAGAGAAATCAGGGTGGCAAGAGCTTGAAGTAGTGGGTCACATTGGACCCATAGTCAAGAGCAGAGAACAATAACCTCCTGATATTCAGCACTCTTTCTTCTCTTTCTTCCGTGAGACCCCATGGAATGGCATTGACCATTCTAGATAATCCTGCTCAGACATGCACAACGGTGATCTAGATCTATCAAGTTGACAGCATTAAGCATCACAGACCTGAAAGATGGCTTAGTGGGTAAAAGCACTGGCTGGCAAGTCTGATGATCTGAGGTCAAAACTCAAGCCCCACTCTTATATCCACACTCATGCCATAGTATGCACACATATGCACACATGGGTGCACATACACACAGAGAGATGTAAATTCTAAAATATCTTATCTTAGTGTGAATGTTTTGCATGCATGTGTGTTTATGTACCATGTGTGTGCCTGGTGCACACAGAGATCAGAAGAGGGCTTCAGGTCCCTGGAACTAGAATTAAAGATGACTGTGAACTGGTGATGAGAATCGAGGCCAGATCCTCCATGACAGCAACAAACCCAAAGCCATCTCTCTAGCCCTATAAACTTAATTTTAAAATGTAAAGGGGCACAGCATGCTGGAGAGATTGACTCAGTGTTTAAGAGCACATACTACTCTTGTGGAGCACTCCTGTGGCAGCTCACAACCATCTATAACATCAGGTCCAGGTATCCAAAACCCTCTTCTGGCCTCCATAGGTACCAGGCATGCATGTGATACACATGCATACAGGTGTAAGGGTTAAATGCTCATACACATAACAATAAATTGTTTTAATAAAAAATCACTGTCAAAGCAAAAAATCAAAACTTTTTCTTTCTTTCTTGTTGCCCATTTCAAGGAATTAGTCCTTCAAGAGACATCCATAACAGCCCATCCTGAACAATATACATCTTCTGAGTATACCTGGTTAGAATCCAGTATTCCAGATGTCCCATAACATAAATAAGAGTAAAATACTGAATTTTATTTAAAGTTGAAATCTATTTCATGACAAAATACTTTTTGGTGGCAGAAAACTGGTTAGCTCTGTTTCTGCCCCTACTTGATGTTTCTGGTCTTCCTTACAGGCTGTTAGACTGCTTCTTCCTCTTGCAGGATTAAAACGAGGACAAGTATAAACCATGGCAGGAAGCATCTGTGTGGCACCACAGTTGCTTCTAGCTCCAGCAGCGTCTACAGTCAACTGCCAGGCTGATAGTCAAAGCTGACTTCTCATCCCATCGTGTTTCTATAGACACCCCCATTTTGAAGGGTCTGGGCTCCTTTTGCCTTCAGTTGGTCACTTGTATTTCCTCCTGAAGAAGAGTAAGTCAGATAAGCCAGTCCTCTTTTGGGGTTATTTCACCTTTCTGAGTGGGACTCTAGAGCGAAACGTGATATGACGACGGACTGTTCTATTTTGCAGAGCCCACTACTGCTCCATAAGAAACATTTTTTCTGCTTTCAGTGTAAATGCTGTTAATACTCAAGCTAGGTTTAGCACTGTCTCTTTCTCTACACTTCACAGTAATAGCTTAAGCCTCTTACATTTATATATTTAAATTTTACCATTACTCATTCATTGCATTACCAAACCATCTTTTTGTTTTGTTTTTGAGAAAGTCTCATTATATAGCCCTAGCTGGCTGGAAATTCACGATGTAGATGAGGATGGCCTTGAACTCAAGAAACTCACATACCTCTGCCTCTTGAGTGCTAGGATTGAAGACATGTGCTACACATCCCGCATGAGCAAGCATTTTTAGTACCTGCCCAAATAGTTCTACTCTACAATTGAACTTTCTTGTGAAGACCTATAAGGAAGTTGCCAATGAATGTCCCAAGTCAAGAAGAGAACACGAAATGAAGTCCACTCTTTTCTCTTAAATGTCCCAGAGAAGGGCTTTCTATGTGAAAACAGAACAAATGTTTGTTCACCCCAGATAGAGCACTAATGACAGACCAACAAAACCAAGTAGGTAAACTGATAAGTTTATTGAGTTTACTTAGAGGACCATGGGTAACTCAAAGATAGTTGTATCACCAACAATCTCAGCATGGGTGACAGCTGATGAAATCTGCCTCCCTGGGGCTCCCTGCCCAACAGCAGCTCCACCAGAGACTTTCTCCCAAGCAAGTATTTCACTGTTGTTATAACCTGGGGAAGGAGCCTAGGAATCTTGTACTTTCCTGTGCCTCCCGAGTCTTAGGAGCATCTTCTCAGGACAAAAATGTTTCAATTCAGAGGAAACTGCTATAGAATTGGGGTACGGAATGGGGTCATCTTCCTTGCCATTGCCAAACATTTAACATTGAATCTGTTGATGGCTGAAGAGATGGGTCAGTGGTAAAGAACACTGGTGGCTCTTCTAGAAGACCTGGGTTTCATTCCCAGCACCTCCATGGTGGCTCACAATTGTCTGTAACTCCAATTCCAGATCAATACCCTCTTCTGACCTCCTCAAGCACAGCATGCACATGATACATAGACATAAATTCAGTCAGAACACACACATATACACATAAAAATAAATAAGTAGAAATTAAAATTTGACCCATTGAAAGAAAAGCATGAGAAAACTACAAATAAGCACTACAAAAAAAGTGGGAAGTAAAACCAGAAATAGAGATTTTATATATGTTTAATCTATGACAACTATAGCCATACAAGTTACATTGAATCTTAGCTAACATATTATAACTAGAATCTAATGTTATGCTATTTTTTGAAATTCCAAATAAAGTGTTAAATTACAGTCAATATATGTGATGGCTCTCATTTCAAACACTGGAAAGAAAACCATATATCAAATAGAAAAAAACAGATATTCTCATTCCCATCAAATATTAAATATTGAGCAAATATTCTGTGAATATTGGGTTTAAAATGTATGTGTTTATTTAACCTGGGTACTGTTCTTGTTTGGGTTTTATTGCTGTGAAGAGACACCATAACCACAGCAGCTCTTATAAAGAAAAACATTTATTTGGGGCTAGCTTACAATTTCAGAGGTTTAGTCCATATTGTCATGGCAAGAAGCGTGGTGGCATGCAGGCAGACATGATGCTGGAGAAGGAGCTGAGAGTTCTACATCTTGATCCTCATGCAATGGAAAGAGACTACCACATTAGGCCTAATTTGAGCATATGAGACCTCAAAACCTGCCTCCTCGGTGACACACTTCCTCCAACAAAACCACACCTACTCCAACAAGGCCACACCTCCTAATAGTGCTACTCCCTGTTGGCCAAGCATTTGAACACATTACTCTATGGGAGCCAGACATGTCTCTTGGGATGTGCAAGTTCTACAAACTTCCCAATAAAATGGACAGGGAAAAAATATGGCAGTATTTCTAAAACTGTATCCCTAATACTCTAGGAATATAAGACTTAAAAGTTAAACCTGTATGGCCATACAGGTTTGAACAGGGTTAAATATTTTCTTTTTCTTGTCATTTCTACAGTAAAGGTCTCTAAGGAGTCCTACCATTAAATAATTTATAATGAGTTAATAGGATCAAATGATCTGTTTCAAATCTAGGTTCCATCATTTTCCAGCTGTGCAGGCTCCATAAAACTGTTTCTTATTTAGGAAAAGGTGAACCTAATGATACTTACTATTTACTTGGGGTTACTACAAGATGTGTATGTATCCATGAGAGTGCTTTGTACATTCATTCACTTAACATATTTACTAGGCATCTATCAAGATCCCAAGCATCCTGGACAAGCAATATGACAGTAGAGAGAGGAGACAAATGATAGGCAGAGAAGAAGCAAGTTGAACCGTTTCAGATTGTGATGAATACTGTGGGGGGATGTAGCATAATAGTGTTCATGACTGGGATGGTTTAGATGGGAACCATAGAAGGACATTTCTAAGAAAGAAATTTTACCCTGACCAGAGTAAGCACAGGCTGGCATCAGCTATTCATTCACTCCCTTACCAAACAAATGGTTATTAAGCACTTTCTATGTTCTAGACAGTGGAAATAATGTATGAAGATAGACTTTAGATGGTATTTAAACTGAAATCCTTCCAGCTTTTGAGCCTGGGCACTTTTCACTATTCATGGTACAACCAAAATCTAGCCAGAAAAACAAACAGGTCTATCAGGAATTACTTTTTTCTCCATAGATGCAGGGAAGCATTAAGAATCCAAATCTAGGGCTGGAGAGATGGCTCAGCGGTTAAGAGCACCGACTGCTCTTCCAGAGGTTCTGAGTTCAATTCCCAGCAACCACATGGTGGCTCACAACCATCTGTAATGGGATCCAATGCCCTCTTCTGGTGTCTGAAGAGACCAATGGTGTATTCATATACCAAGGAGTACACATGGCTCCAGCTGCATATGTAGCAGAGGATTGCCTTGTCAGGCATCAATGTGAGGAGTGGACCTTGGTCCTATGAAGGCTCTATAGATGTCCCACTGTAGGGAAATAGAGGTCAGGGATGCAACAGTGGGTGGGTGAGTGAGTGGGTGGAGGAACACACTCATAGAAGCAGGAAGATGGGGTGGGATAGGGGGGTTCCGGGAAAGGGGGAACCGGGAAAAGGGATAACATTTGAATTGTAAATAAATAAATATTAAATAAATAAATAAATGGCCCGAGTGAGTGGGACCGGAGCAATCAGGGGCTGGAGCGAGGAGGGTGGGGTGGGGGGGAATAATCGGAAAAAAATCCAAATCTGAAATAATGAAGTAATCTACAGATTAATGAAATCAGGAAATCGTTCCTCCTGTTGCATGGTTGACACTGGAAGAAGAAGGTATCCCCATGGACAGACAAAGCAAAACTGCAGAGGAAGAACTCAAGAGACCATTCTCTACAGAAAGCAGGAAAGGAGAGAGGGTAAGAAATACCCGGCTTCTCTCTTCCTGCTGTTGCTGCCAGGTTCCTCAAGTTACTTCTCACTGCTTCGATCAGTCAAGGACCAAAGAAGAGGGAGAATGTGGAATTAACAGTGGAGAGCAGGAGCCGATCAGAGTCAATCAATAGTAAATAGTCACACGAGTATGCTCCCTCTGGTATTAAAATAAGAACTATCAAGTGACACAGATGACTGACAAAGATACTTAGTAAATTCAAAAGGAGAGGTTGGAAACAGCAACAGGAGCTAGAGAGCAGAAAACAATACTAAGGCCCACAGAAAGGTAGACCTATAAATGAATAAAGGTAAGTAATTTATTGTGGCTTGGATCTGAGTCTCCCACAGTGTTTGGGATGCTTGTGGCACTATCTGGGAGAGCTGTAGAACCTTTAGGAAGGAGAGCATAGTTGGCAGACGTAGGTCACTAAGAGTGGGTCTTTGAAGGTTATTACCCAGCCTCTGTTCCTTCTTCCCCACCTCTCTCCTTCCTGATCCACCATGTGAATAGCCTCAGCCACACTCCTGCTGCTGTGAGCTAAACTTTCATGCATTCTCTATGCTGGACTGAAACTGTAAGCCAAGATCTTTCTCCCTTAAGTTGTTTCTGTAGGATATTTTGATCACAGCAACAAAAAATAAATGACAGTGTGTACAACAGAAACCATTCTAAGTATTTTCATGTGGACAAAGAATATCTTAAGTCTCTTTACTCTGTAGATAAATGGAGTGTCTATAATATATGTGCATGCTCTAGAGAGTAATGACAAACAACCATATATGTACTAGTAGGGCACAGGAATTGACAGGTGATTATTTTTGTTTACAGAATAAAATTATCTATTAAAAAATATGTGTGAGATCTGGTGTATGTTAATCCCACCTGGTGAGGATAAGACCACTATCACAATTTTTGAGCCAATGTTGAAGCAAGTTTTATTAAATACTGGCCAGATGCATGGATACTGGGCAGGTCCATATCCAGGATTTACAGACTATGGCCCCAAAGTACATTAGTCAGAGGCTTCTAAAGGCAATGCCCACAAGGCTATGTACTTCCCACCTTTGTCCAATCAGAGGCAAGAATACATCCTGACATACTTCCTGCCATTGTATTTCCCATCTATGTATGATCAAGCACATCCTGTGCAGTTAGGGCAACCAAGCTTGTTTACAGAAGTAAAAACATGTGGTTTGTTATCTTACATAAACAACAGTCCTCTGCATTACAGGAAGTTATCTGTCCTTGGGTGAGTGGGGCTTACATGGTATAGGAGGCATTTTTGTTCTATAGACCTCTTCAGCAGAGTAATTTAAACTTAAAAACATAACTCCATCCCTCACATTTCCCTTGAGTTATATCCTGATTCAAATCCTTCACTTTGTGATGGGTACCTGTTCATATCGGTATCTAATAATCATTAGTTTAATGGCACCTAAATGGGAATTTATGTATTTAGTTAATGCATTAATGATGCAAGTCAACAGTAATTAGCAGAAACATTGTAAGAACAAAGGCCTTATGATTGCTAACAGAGTTACTATCTAGGAGAAACCTGAAAATGAGAATAGAGGTCTCCCCACTTCTTTGCAATTCTGTTTGGTTTTGGTTTGTTTGTTTTAGTTGGTGTTTGTTTGTTTGTTTGTTTTTAGTATAGCCAGATTATTTCTAATGATTCTCAAATGGTTTGTATAGAAATAGCCATTTTTTTCTTAAAGTCAAATATATATATATATATATATGTTGTTGATAGATCTATGTGTTGTTGATAGATCTTGATCTATTGAGTTTTAACAGGTCCTTTTCCTGGCATGCCAGTAGACACTGTAGGAAATCTTTTTGTCCCCTGTTCCAGGGAGGGGGGGTGGTGGTGGTGGTGGTGGTGGTTAATGATGATGATGACCAACATTGCATCCTGGAGACTTATAAACATCACCTGTCAAAAAAAGAAAACAGTTGATGGACAATGAGCTGAATAGGATGTAGGACACTCGCAGGAAGAAAGATAATTCTGGGGAATAGTAAGAAAAGAAAGACTCTGCAAGAGCCTAGAGAGACAAGAAGAGACAGAACCAGACAGAAGACAGACTTAAAACAGCAGGTAAGTCAACTCAGGAAGACACTAAGAAAAAAGGGGGCTGGGACTGAAGGAGAGGTTACTAACTCATCAAGTGATAGACAAGAATAGATTAAAAGTTGGGAGTTAGTCGGGAAATGAGCCAAAGCTTATATCAAGACATTTAATAATAATTAATCTTGAAGTCATCTTTCCAGGAGCTGATGATGGGAAGGAAAACAGAATAATAAAATATTTTTACAAATGCCACCTACTATTGGGCATAGAATTTAAATTTAGTAAAGTCCTGGGTGAGAGACTTGGCACTGACTGTCAGGCAAGAATTTAGTCAGAAATCCAAACCCAAATGGAGGAAACAAAATGCTTCTAAGTTTCAGAGCTGCTCTTAGTTTGATTCTATTTAATGGACAGGAGCAGGAGAGGCCAGGAGCAGCTGGTACAGAGATAAATAAAAACAAAACAAGAGACAAAAAAAACCAGCAGGTTAAAAAAAAAAAAAAAGTCTGCAGAACAGGAAAGCCTGCTTTTCAAAAGCCCTGGCCGAGTAGAAAAAGAACCAGCTTGGCCCTATAGACAAGCTCTTCCCAAATCAAATTCCTAGTCAGGTGGGAGGCTAAGAGTGTGGAAGGCTGGAGCTGAGGGGACTCAACGATGGCTAAATACTTGCATGAGCAGCCCCCTCATGGATTCAAGACAACTTCTGGGAGACACAAGGAGTCAAAACCAAATAGAAGCAAATCCCAGTGATGTGTTATACAAGGAAGGCAAAAATGCCTCTCCCAGTGAAAGAAGAGACATGAAGGCATGTGACAACTCAAGGTCTGAGCTAAACAGAGAAGAGAGACTGAGAGAAGACAAGATAAAAATCCAAAGCAGCAAAACTTATGAACAGGTATGAAATGTTTAAAATTGTGCTTAAATGTTAAATAAAGGAAGGAGGGTGAATATAGAAAATTATAAGCAGGTAAAAAGAAGTTAAAATTCATAAAAATTAAAAAAGAATAAAATGTCAAGTCCAAGTTGAACAAGGACCTCCACATAAAACCAGATACAGTGAATCTAATAGAAGAGAAAGTGGGGAAGAGTCTCAAACACATCTGCACAGGGGAAATTTTCCTGAACAGAACACCAATGGCTTATGCGCTAAGATCAACAATTGACAAATGGCACCTCATAAAATTGCAAAGCTTCTGTAAGGCAAAGGACACTATCTATAGGACAAAAGTGAAACCAACAGACTGTGAAAGGATCTTTTTACCAATCCTACATCCAATAGAGGGCTAATATCCAATATATACAAAGAACTCAAGAAGTTGGACTCCAAAAAAAAAACCAAATAACCCTATTAAAAATGGGGTACAGAGCTAAACAAAGAATTCTCAACTGAGGAATATCGAATGGCCAATAAGCACCTAAAGAAATGTTAAACGTCCTTAGTCATCAGTGAAATGCAAATCAAAACAACCCTGAGATTCCACCTTACACCAGTCAGAATGGCTAAGATCAAAACCTCAGGTGACAGCAGATGCTGGGGAGGATGTGGAGAAAGAGAAGCACTCCTCCATTGCTGTTGGGATTACAAACTGGTACAATCACTCTGGAAATCAGTCTGGTGGTTCCTGAGAAAATAAGATATAGTACTGCCTGAGGACCCAGATATACTACTCCTGCACATATACCCAAAAGATGCTCCAACATACAAAAAGGACATATGTTCATAGTAGCCTTATTTATAATAGCCAAAAGCTGTAAAGAACCCAGATGTCCCTCAACAGAGGAATGGATTCAGAAAATGTGGTACATTTACACAATGGAGTACTATGCAGCTATTAAAAACAATGATTTCATGAAATTCGCAAGCAAATGGATAGAGCTAGAAAATATCATCCTGAGTGAGGTAACCCAGTCACAAAAGAACACACATGGTATGTTCTCACTGATAAGTGAATATTAGGCAAAAAGCTCAGAATACCCACAATACAATTCACAGACCACATGAAGCTCAAGAAGAAGGAAGACAAAAGTGTCAATGCTTCAGTCCTACTAAAAAGATGAAACAAAATAATCACAGGAGGTAGAGGGTGAGAGGGACTTAGAAGGAAGAGAGGAGAGGGAGGGGAAAGGGAGCAGGATCAGGTATGGGAGGAGACAGGGGAGAAGTACAGAGGGTCAGGAAATTGAACAGGGGTGTGTAGCAGTGGGGGATGGGAAACTGGAGGTGGCCACAAGAAAGTCCCAGAAGCCAGGAAAGCAAGAGGCTCCCAGTACCCAATGGGGATGACATTAGCTGAAATGTCCAACAAAGGGGAGGAAGAACCTGTAGAGACCATATCCAGAGGGTAGACACAGGCCTTGATTGAGGGATGGGGCCACCCACCCATCTCCAAAATTTTAACCCAGAATTGCTCCTGTCTAAAGGAAATACAGGGACAAAGAGTGGAGCAGAAACTGAAGGAAAGGCCATCCAGAGAATGCCCCACCTGAGCATCCGTCCCATATGCAGACACCAAAACCAGACACTATTTATTGCTGATGCCAAGAACTGCTTGCTGATAGGAGCCTGACATAGCCTTCTCCTGAGAAGCTCTACCAGAACCTGACCAATACAGAGGTGGAGGCTTGCAGCCAACCATTGGACTGAGCAAGGAGACCCCAATTAAGGAGTTAGGGAAAGGACTGTAAGAGCTGAAGGAGTTTGCAACCCCATAGGAAGAACAATATTAACCAAGCAGACCCCACCCCAAAGCTCCCAGGGACTAAACCACCAACCAAAGAGTACATATGGAGGGACCCATGGTTCCAGCTGCATATGTAGCTGCATATGTCAGGCATCAATGAGAGGGGAGGCCCTTGGTCCTGTGAAGGCTTGATGCCCCAGTGTAGGGGAATGCTAGGGCAGTGAGGAGGAAGTAGATGGGTGAGTGGGGAAGCACCCTCATAGAAGCAAGGGGAGGGGGAGGGGATAAGGGGTTTGTGGAAGGGACACCAGGAAAGGTGATAACATTTGAAATGTAAATAAAATATCCAATTTTTAAAAATACATTTTAAAAAGGAATAAAATGAAAAAATCAGTAACACAGAGCTTTTGGACTAATTTATTTAATGCTATCTTAGGGTGCCTAAAGATAGAGACAGAAGAGACAAATGGCTTAACTGAGACTGGTACTTTATTACCAATTATAATTATTATTATGCTGACATGTATTTTACTAATCTTAGTAATCATAATAGTTTTTATACCTTCTTTTAAAAAAACTTTCCAGATACAGGCGTTAGAAGAAAAACTAGAAAATATTATAAATAGAGTTGAGAAAGACACTAAGATAAAAACAAAAAAAATAAGGTTAAAGCCTACTGCACTATATATAATGAAAATCAAACAAGTAAGCCAAAGACTTTTGGAAAACCAATTTAGCTCATCCTGTTAGTGTACTACAAATGACAGAGGATGCTGGAAACACACAAAAAATATAAAGAATTTAAATGGCATCCCATAAAAAGACTAGATTTAAAAAATTATAAGAAGGCAAATTTAATAGAAAAAATAATCCTTAAAGGTTTTAAGAAAAGTCAAAATGCTAAATGTTTTCATTGTGGCAAGCAAGGTCATTTTAAAAGAGACTGTAGACAAGGCATTCCTGGGAACAATGCCTTCTCTTCAAAAAATCCAAAAAAAGAAGGCCACAGATATCTGGAATATGCAGAAGGTATAGCAAAGGCTGACACTGGAGTAATGAATGTAGATCAACAAGGGACAGATAAGGTAATCCTTGTTCAAGAAATGTCCCCAGAGGCCCCAATACCCAATCCAAATCAGCCATCTGAGGTCAACAGTGGAGAAACTCATCCAACAGAACAATTAAATAACAGATCTCTAGATATGAACATTAATAACCCAGATATCAAAAAACAGCATCAATAAATAAAACAGAGAACTCCAAAGAGATCAAAGGCTTAATGTATGGGAACAGATGTAAGAAAGAGATGCTTAATAAATAAAAAGGGATAAGAAATCCCAGAGACAGATGAAAAATGCTGCAGTGGGGGAGAAAATATGCTATTTCCACGGGTAAAGAAATACCAGGAATTCCATCCAAATGAATGAAAATCAGATTTGACAGGGGAAGACACCCTGAAGATCTTAGCTACCAGGAAGGAGATAGAAATCAAAAACAAAAAAAGTTGAGTATCACTGATCCCCAACATGAGAACAGCTTTGAGACTTCAGCCAAGCAGAGCTGTTGGCTACAGAAGCCTCCTTGTGACTTACCATGTCATTCTTTTCAATTGGCAGAGATAGACACTTGTATTACACTTTGGTTATGCAGTCCAAACTATCTTATAAAAAAGAAAGAATCCTTACCTGCTAGAACAGAGATCAAAAAATCACCTTTAACTCTTCCAAACCTGAGCCTCTGAGCATAATTAACCCTCCTGCCTGGCCTCCTGAGCAAAACTGTTCATAACGTGTTTAACAGTGGTTAGATTTAGATGAAACTTGGAAAGAGTGTAGAAAATAGGCCTACCTTGCTTCTAATGCCAGTATCCAACTTTTTTGTCTGTTTTATCAATGTTCACATCCTGCTCATCAACCACATGGAAGAAGGTCAGATTCCTCACTTGACCAGTAATCCTGATAGCTTGGTTTTATATACAAATACTTCATGTATATCCTGAGCCCACTAAAAGCTTTCATTTCATCAACAGAAGTCCTTGAAATTCTTAAAATAATAGTAGTTTGGCTTTTCTGCATATATTCATTTTTTATTCATTCATTCATTCACTTTATATCCCACTCACAGCCCCCCCTCCTGGTCACCCCTCCCACAATTCTTCACCCCATAACCCCCTCCCTTCTCCTGTGAGCAGGTGCCCCTCCATTACCCCCTACCCTGGTACATCAAGTCTCTGTGGGACTGCATGCATCTTCTCCCACTGAGGCCAGACAAGGCAGCCAGGCTAGAAGAACATATCTCACATACCGGCAACAGCTTTTGGAATAGCCCCCTCCAGTTGTTCAGGACCCACATGAAGACGAAGCTGCACATCTGCTACATATGTGCAGGGAGGCCTAAGGCCAGCCCATCTATGTTCTTCTATTGGTGGTTCAGTCTCTGAGAGCCCCAAGGGTTCAGGTTAGATGACTTTGTTGGTCTTCCTGTGGAGTTCCTATTTCCTTCAGGACTACAGTTCTTCCTCCAGCTCTTCCATAAGAGTCGCCAAGCTCCATTCACTCTTTGGATGTGGGTCTCTGTATGTGAGTCAGCTGCTGGGTAGAACCTCTCAGAGAACAGCCCTGATAGACTACTTTCTGCAAGCATAACAAAGTATCATTAATAGTATCAGGAATTGGTACTTGCCCATGGGATGAGTCTCAAGTTGACCCCATTATTGGTTGGCCATTCCCTCCTCCATTTCTTCCTTCATCCCCTGTCCCAGAATTTCTTGTAGACAAGATAAATTTTGGATTGAAAGTTTTGTAGGTGGGTTGGTATCCTTATTAATGCACTGGGGTTCCTGACTGGCTACAGGAGGTTGCCTATTCAAGTTCCATATCCCCGATGCTATGAGTCACAGCTATGGTCACCCCCATTGATTCTTGGGCACCTCCCCTATTCCAGGTCTCTGTCACAACCTTGAAATGCTCCCCCATATCCCATCCCCAAAACCTCCTCAGTTGCAGATTTCCATTCATTCTTATGGCCATCTGGCCATCTCTCCTGTCCCTGAACCCTCCCATTCTTCTCCCCATCCCCCCAGTTGCCTCCCTCTATCTGACTCCTATAACTATTTTATTCCCCCTTCTAAGTGAGATTCAGGCATCCTTGTTTTGACCTTCCTTCTTGTATAGCTTCTTTGGGTCTGTAGAGTGTAGTATGGGTATTCTGTATTTTATGGCTAATATCCAATTATAAGTGAGTACATACCATGCATGTCCTTTAGGGTCTGGGTTACCTCACATAGGATGATATTCTTAAGTTCCATCAATTATCAATTTGCCTGTAAAATTCATGATGTCTTGTTTTTAATAGCTGAATAGTATTCTGTTGTGTGAATGGACATAGCACATTTTCTTTATCCATTCTTCAGTTGAGGAACATCTGGGTTGTTTCCAGTTTCTAGCTATTACAAATTAAGCTGCTATGAACATAGTTGAGCAAGTGTCTTTGTGAGATGGTGGAGCATCTTTTGAGTATATGCCCAAGAGTGGTATAACTAGGTATTGAGGTAGAACTATTCCCAGTTTTCTGAGAAACGACCAAATTGATTTCCAAAGTGTTTGTGCAAGTTTGTACTCCCACCCTCAATGGAAGAGTGTTCCCCTTGCTCCACACCCTTGACAGCATGTACTATCGCTTGAGTGTTTGATCTTAGCCATTCTGACCAGTGGAAGATTGAATCCCAGAGTTGTTTTGATTTGCATTTCCTTGATGACTAAGGATTTTGAACATTTCTTTTTAAGTGCTTCTCAGCCATTCAAGACTCTTCTATTGAGAATTCACTGTTTAGCTCTGTACTCCATTTTTTAATGGATCATTTGGGTTGTTGGACGCTAACTTCTTGCATTCTTTATATATGTTGGATATTACCCCTCTAGCAAATGTAGTGTTAGTAAACATCTTGTCCCAATCTGTGCACTGCCATTTTGTTCTATTGACAGAGTCCTTTGCCTTGCTTTTCAGTTTCTTGAGGTCCCATTTATCAATTGTTGATCTTAGAACCTGACTCATTGGTGTTCTGTTCAGGAAGTTGTCTCCTGTACCAATGTGTTCAAGGCTATTTCCTACTTTCTCTTCTATTAGATTCATTGTATACAGTTTTATGCTGAAGCCTTCGGTCCACTTGGACTTGAGTTTTGTGCAGGGTGATAAGATATGGATCTATTTTTTTTTAAATATATCACCTTTATTTTATTATTTATTAAATGACCACTGTAATTTATTATATTATCAAGCTACAGCAAGATATATAAACTATTTTATATGCAGGTAACTAGAAACTATTCAGTTGTACTGTGGTCAATATTGATTCCATTTTAAACACATTTCTTACACATCTTCTACAGGAAAGCAGGCAGTCACAAAAATACCTTCGTGTTTTCCATTAATTATAAGCAGGACATATGTAAATAAAGAACAAAGTTCTTGAAAGAAAGAGCATCAAAATTTCAGTAAGATCACTTGAAAATACTAAGGAAGNATGGATTTATATTAATAATCCATTGTGCCATTTAGTATTACACAAGTTGTACACGTATGTATGTACATATATTTGTATATATGTGTATGGATGTATGCCTGCATCTTACAAAAATTATTTTATCATTGTCCCAATCTATATTATAATCATCTGGGTATTTTTGTATCTAAGAATACTGTCAGAACAAAAGAAAAAGTTAAACTTTTAGCCTTTTTATTCTGGGGNACCAGTTAATACTGCTTTCTACACAGCACTTGAAAGAACAGTGATTAATCGCAAAAGGGGTAAATTAGCCATGTACAATATTTCACCATATGAAATGCAAAAGACAAAACCTAGTCATTAGCATTTTAGGAGGTACAGGGTTCCTTTGAAGTACTTCCACATGTATAGAGAACTCTTAACAAATTTGCAAGTCACTCAAATGGAAATTTTTCAATTAAGATTCTAAGCAATGCAAAAAAAAATGTTTTGAGATCCATGTCTGGGTCTCTGGTATGACTGTTGAAATCTTAACATTATCTTTCTTAGGTTTAAAACAGATTGTTGTAGTATGTGCATCTACAAACACACTTCTCCATTCTATTAAAATACTACTAAGAGAACATNCTGATTGGTTTTCCCAGTTCAGAGCTACACATTGTCTATCTTCTTAAAGATGGTAATTTCTACTTTACTGGTAAATTTATGTATACAAAATTATAGAAAAAGAATACATTAAAAAGTCTTTTAGGAGCGACAATCTTTTAAGATAAAACATTAAATATTTTAAAGATAAACACCATCTTCTGATACCCTATTGACTGTGCCTTTTGAGATATGGATCTATTTACATTCTCCTACTTGCAGACATCCAGTTAGACCAGCACCGTTTGTTGAAGAGGCTTTCTTTTTTCTATTGTATGATTTTGTATTCTTTGTCAAAAATCATGTGTCCACAGGTGTGGGGGTTATTTCCAGGTCTTCAGTTCGATTCCATTAATCAGCGTGTCGGTTCCAATACCATACAGGTTTTATTACTGTTGCTCTACAGTATTGCTTGAGGTCAAGGATGGTGATACCTCCAGAAATGCTTTTATTGTTCAGGATTGTTTTTTCTATCCTGGGTGTTTTGATTTTTCCATATGAAGTTGAAAATTGCCCTGTCAAGGTCTGTAAAATAATTGTGTTGGAATTTTGGTGGGAATTTCAGTAAATCTGTAAATTATTTTGGGTAAGATGGCCATTTTCACTGCTAATCATACCAATCCATGAGCATGGGAGAAATTTCCATCTACTGATATCTTCCTTAATTTCTTTCTTCAGTGACTTGGAAATTCTTGCTGTATAGGTCTTTCACTTGCATGGTTAGAGTTACATCTAAATATTTTGTATTATTTGTGTCTATTATAAAGGGTGTTGTTTCCCTAATTTCTTTCTTGGACCATTTATCATTTGTATAAAGGAGGGCTGTTGGTTTATTTAAATTAATTTTATATCCAGCTACTTTGCTGAAGGTGTTTATCAGTTGTAAGATTTCTCTGGTGGAACTTTGGGGATTGCTTGTGTATCCTATCATCTAATCTGTGAATAGTGATACAATGACTTCTTCCTTTCCAGTTTATATCCCCTTGGTCTTGTTATTTGTCTTATTGTTCTAGCTAGAATTTCAGTTACCATATTGAATAGATATTGGGAAAGTAGGCAGCCTTACCTCATCCCCGATTTTAGTGGAATTGCTTTTAAGTTTCTCTCCATTTAGTTTGATGTTGGCTATTGGCTTGCTGTGTATTGCTTTGATTGTGTTTAGGTGTGTGCCTTTATCCCTGATGTCTCTAACACTTTTAACATGAAGCAGTGGTAGATTTTGTCAACAGCCTTTTCAGCATCTAATGCTGAAAAGATTTTTTTCTTTCAGTTTGTTTATATGGTGACTTACGTTGTTTCATATACTGAAACATCCCTGTGTCCCTGGGATGAAGTCTATTTGATCATGGTGGATGATGTTTTGATGTGTTCCTGGATTTGGTTTGCAAGTATTTTATTGAGGTTTTGGTTTTCGTTTGGTTTTGTTTATTTATGTTTGTTTTTGTTTTTATGGCAGGGGTTGGTTGGTTGGTTTGGTTTGGTTTGGTTTGGTTTTTTTTTTTTTTTGGACTGGTTTTGATTGTGTTGTTATTGTTGTTGTTGTTGTTGTTGTTTGCATCAATGTTCATAAGAAAAATCAGTCTGAAAATCTCTTTCTTTGTTGAGTCCTTGTGTGGTTTAGGTATCAAGATGACTGTGGCTTTACAGAATGGGTTTGGCAGTGTTCCTTTGGTTTCTACTTTGTGGAATACTTTGAGGAGTATTGGTATTAGATCTTCTTTGAAAGTCTGTTAGACTTCTGTGCTAAAATCATCTGGCCCTGAAGTGGGTTTTTGGTTTTTGGTTTTTGGTTTGTTTTGTTTTGTTTTGTTTTTTTGGTTTTTGGTTTGTTTTGTTGTTGTTGTTTTTGTTTTGTTTTGTTTGTTTTGGTTTGGTCTGGTTGGTTGGAAGGGTTTTGGTGACTGCTTCTATTTCCTCATGGTTACAGGGATGTTTAAAAGTTGCCTGATCTTGATTTACCTTTGATAAGTGGTATCTGTCTAGAGAATCATCCATTTTGTTAAGATTTTCCAATTTTATGGAGTGCAGGCTTTTGACATAAGACCTGATGATTCTTTGAATTTCCTCAGTGTCTGTTGTTATACTGCCCTTTTCATTACTCATTTTTTTAGTTTGGATACTGTCTCTCTGTCTTTTGGTTAGTTTGGCTAAAGGTTTGTCTATCATGCTGGTTTTCTCAAAGAACCAGATTTGGTTCCATTGATTCCTTGTATTGTTTTCTTTGTTTCTAACTGATTGATTTCAGCCCTGATTTGGTTATTTTCTGTCTTCTACTCCGCTTCAGTGTACTTGCTTCTTTTCTTTTCTTTCTTTTTTTTTTTTTTCTAGAGCTTTCAGGTATAGTTTTAAATTGCTGGTATAAAACTTTCTAATTTCTTTATGGAAACACTTAGTCCTATAAATTTTCCTCTTAGCACTGCTTTCTGTGTGTCCCATAAGTTTGGGTATGTTGAGCCTTCATTTTCATTGAATTCTACAAAGTCTTTCATTTCTTTATGTCTTCCCTAACCCAGAGATCATTGAGTAGAGAGTTGTTCAATGTCCATGAGTGCATAGGCTTTCTGGTATTTCTGTTGTTGTTGAGGTCCAGCTTTTATCCATGGTGGTCTGATAAGATACAAGGAGTTATTTCAATTTTCTTGTATCTGTTGATGCTTTCTCTGTGACCAACTACATGATCAATTTTCAAGAAGCATCCATGAGACGCTAAGAAAATATATTATTTTGTGTTTGGGTGGAAAGGTCTATAGATGTCTGATAGATCCATTTGATGTATAATGTCTACTAGTTTCATCAGTTCTATGTTTAGTTTTTGTCTGGATGTCATGTCAATTGGTGAAAGTAGTGTCTTAATTAGGGTTTTAAAGCTGTGAACAAACACCATGACCAAGGCAACTCTTATAAGGACAACATTTAATTGGGGCTGGCTTACAGGTTTAGAGGTTCAATCCTTTATAATCAAGGTGGGAGCATGGCAGCAACCAGGCAGGCATAGTGCAGGCAGGGCTGAGAATTCTACATCTTCATCCAAGGGCTGCTAACAGAATATGGGCGTCCAGGAAGCTAGGACTAGGGTATTAAAGCACACGCTCACAGTGGCACACCTACTCCAATAAGGCCTCCTAATAGTGCCACTCCCTGGCCCAAGCATATACAAATCAACACAAGTAGGCTATTGAAGTCTCCCACTATTAATGTGTGGGATTTGATATGTGATTTAAACTTTAGCAATGTTTCTTTTACAAATATGGGTGCCCAAATGGCTAAGAAACACCTGAAAAAATGTTCAACATTCTTAGTCATCAGGGAAATGCAAATCAAAACAACCCTGAGATACCATCTCACTCCAGTCAGAATGGCTAAGATTAAAATTTCAGGTGACAGCAGATGCTGGTGAGGATGTGGAGAAAGAGGAATACTCCTCCATTGCTGGTGGGATTGCAAGCTTGTACAACCACTCTGGAAATCAGTCTGGGCGGTTCCTCAGAAAATTGGACATAGTACTACCAGAAGATCCAGCAACTCCTATTCTGGGCATATACCCAGAAGATCTTCCAACTGGTAATAAGGACACATGCTCCACTATGCTCACAGCAGCCTTATTTATAATAGCCAGAAGGTATTATAGTGTCGCCTTTGTCCCACCTCTGCGGGCGGAGGTCGGGGCGCTCAGCTGTTCTCTCTCACACAGCCACAAAGGCATCTTCTGCTGGAAAAACTAGTGGAGGACTGCCTGAGAATTGCCGATGCGGACAGACAATGCCAACCAATCAGGAACTGCTGTTTAGGAGAGATGCTTTGTTGGGACCAGTGAGGTGCAGGTGGAGGGTATTAAAGGAACTTGCTTCAGTGTTTCTTGCCTGCTCCCAGAGTCTGTGCCATTAGCCATCTCACCTCCAACCCCCAAAGGCAAGTAGGGTTGGGCAGCGGGCGGTCCAGTCCACAGGCAGCACAGAGTGAGTTCCAGGACAGCCAAGGCTTGGGGGAAAGAAAGGAAGAAAGAGAAAGAAAGCTGTTAGCAAGGCAAACTTGTCTGCCTTTCTCAGCAGGAGACTTAATAGCTCTAGAAAAAGAGCTATGTATCAGGAAAAGTTATGACAAGAAGTATAATCCATATGCCCTATATATTAATTAAAATGACAGAATTACCCACTACCTAGACCAATAGCCTAGGCGCCTGTGATCTTGATTGCTTTATTAGAGGTAGAGGTTCCAGGCAGTTGCCAGTCTTTTGCCATCAGGCCCAGATTTGAGAGATTTTTCCTGTGGAGGAGGAACTTGGAGGATTAGCCTACCTTGTCTAGGAAAAGTGGGCCAATCAACTCTCCAATGTCCTGCTTGTCCACAGGTCCTGGTGACAGGCAAGGCAATGGGGCAATTTCCCCCAATGGTTAGCATTTGCACAATCCAAGTGGCATCATCTGTATCCCATGGTCTTCTTTGGAGACCTTAGGGTTGCCACTAGGAGCTGGCATTTTGATCCCTGTTGGGTTCAGCCTTAAAATGTGATAATTTTGAATTAAGCTCTTTTAGTATTAAAATAAAACTTCAATTCATTAGTACAGCCGGTAGGGAGACTGGCAACATTGTAATTTCTTGGTCCTTTCACAATGCACCATTACAGTATATCACAATTTCCCATATGACTCCAGCTTTTTTAATTTAAATTTTCTGTAAAACTCCAAAATTTCCTTTTTAAAACTATTTTAAAATCCCTCAACTATGGGCTCCTATATTATAAAAAATAAAATAACTACCCTTTTTTACTTCAAGAGGGAGGATTAGGGAACAATCATAATCTAGGTAAGGCAAAGCAAACAGTTCAATGCTCAATATCTGGGATTCTCTCACAGTCCTCTATGCTTCCCCAGGGGGCTTGGGTCACCTCTCCAGCCCAGCCCTCTGCAGCACACACAGCCAGTCTTCTAGGCTCTTGCTGGCTCCATTTCATTGTGGCTGCTATTGTTGGTGGCCATTACATGGTACTGGCATCTCCAAAACTGCTATGGTCCCTCTCAAGTGCTGCGCCTCAGCTACTTCCCATGACTTTTTCATGCCTTTAAAGCCAATACCACCTGGGTAGCTCTTACATTACACAGTTTAGTTGCCAGCACAGGGTACATTCTTACGTATAAAAGCATGAAGGTGCAGCTTTAATTCCTCATTAAAAGAGCATTGTTTTTATGACTTTGTTTTCAGGACAAGAATTATCATACAAAAATGTATCCTAGTCCAAAAAGACTTGTTGTTGCCCCCTTCATTGGTTTATACCATGTTATCACCTTTAATCAAGATGATAATGAAATCACATGGCATCCACCCTCTCTAACCCTAGCAACCCTGCAAGCCACATGACTGCCTCCATCCCAATAGGGGACAGCAGCTAAGATGGCAGCAAGTCACGTGTTGCTTATATCCCAAGATGGCATCACAGCACGTGGTTCCGCCTGCCTCTGCCTCCCAAGTTCTGGGATCAAAGGCGTGGACCACCTGTGTATAGACTTTAACTATCAACCCCCTGTGTTACAAGTTTTAATTAACTTTTTGTCACAGGGTTTAAAGATTTTTAACCATGCCCAATAAACTTACAAATCTTGAGTGAACGTTTACATAATAGTCTTGAGACAAGGTTATATCTTAGCAAAAGTTTTAGGCAGTTAAATGAAGTCAATAGTCTAATTTTTTTTCAGCTGTTTTATTTTGCTCCATTTTCCCTATTACAGAGTTAGGAGGCTCACCTGACATAGGACAAAGAGGAGACTTTTAAATAAGCATGCTTGAGTCCAGAGAAAGTAGAGCCTCTGACCCAGCTCCAAAGCCAACTTTTCAGTAAAATAAAACAGCATAAAACAACTTTTAATATTATTCATACCCAAAAGACATTTGAATCCATGCTAAACTAAATTCAGTGATCAGAAAGCTCAAAGATAAATTCTGAGCCATGGCCACCAAAGCAGCTCTGGCAAAGTAGCATTAGCAGTGGTGGCTGGTGGCTGTCAGTGCAGAGAAAGCAAAAACAAAACCAACAAACACAGAACACAAAAAGCTCACATACTCAAAGCAGACCAGTCAGAAACAAAACATACGGTGGCTATCATCATGCATACATTCAACTGAGCCTGACCCATTTCTGTCTCAGCTTCCATGTTTGCAACAAAGCTTATGATCGAATCAGAAAGCACAAACCCATACACACACAAAAAACAGAGAGACAAAACTTTCTACACCAGAACCAAGTGGGCAAGTAACATCTTGCTTTTTGCCCTGGACAGAAGAGCATTTGGGTCCCATCAAACCTATCCGCATCCCAGACCAGAGTCTCAACAGACTAGATGGCACAGAAAATTACAATGACTTACCAAGGGAGGCCTTTGTAGATGCTTGCAACTTTTCTCAGGAGGGGCATTCACTCTGATAGTCCATAAAACCAAAAGCATGCCTCGGTGGTAGATCTTTGGATCATCTCAAACTGTGCATCTCCTGAGGCCCCCTTCAGCCCCAGAGTCCCAGAGTGAAAGTCTGGCTTTACAATTTGGGTGGGTGCTCTGATCTCACTGGGGCCTCCAGAAAAACATTAATCCCACCATGTAAGAATAAAACCACTATCACAATTTTTGAGCCAATTTTGAAACAAATTTCATTAAATACTGGCCAGGTCCATACCTAGGATTTACAGAGTATGGCCTCAAAGTACATTAGTCAGAGGCTTCTAAAGGCAACGCCCACAAGGCAATGTACTCCCCACTTTTGTCCAATCAGGGGCAAGCATACATCCTGACATACTTCCTGCCATTATATTTCCCATCTATGTATGATCAAGCACATCCTGTGAAGTTGGGGCAACCAGAAGTAAAAACATGTGGCTTGTTATCTTACATGAACAACAGCCCCCAGCATTCCAGAAAGTCATCTGTCCTTGGGCAAGTGGGGCTTACAGGTTGGAGGCATTTTTTTATAGATCTCTTCAGCACGGTAATTTAAACTTAAAACATAACTTTAGCCTTCACTCATGATGGATCATTTGAGTGACTGAGGTGGAGGGATTTGAGAGTTCAAAGTCAGCCTAGGCCATAGAGTATGACTCCATCTTAGAAAGAAAACAGGAAGAATTGCCTTTCTAACAATTTAAGTATGTGGGTATTATAGTCACAGTGCTGTACAATTACAATCACAACATCTAAACTTTCTTCATTCCCCTGCAAACAAAAATTGTCAAGTAAATAAAAGCTCAACATTTCCTTCATTTACACCCATAATTAACTTATTTTATTGCATGAAAATAAGATGGATTAGTGTCTAGAGGAATGATTGATTTAGAAATTGAGAGAGAAAGAAAACTGCATATCACTAAGTGAATGGTGATATGTGATCATGAGCTAAATGGTAGACTCTAGGTGGTGATTATACAAGTTTTTCAACTTCTTAATCTAAATTATTTTTAATCAATGTTGTACTTAGGCTCCAGGACTCGGATGCAATTAGTTCTATTCATATCTAGACATCAAATTTTCCCCCACCCCAAAGACAAGTTCTCAAAGCTGTCCTCAAACTTGCAATCTTCCTGCCACAAGCTCCCAAGTACTAAGATCACAGCTATGTCCCATCACACCCACTCTTGAATATCAGGCTGGCTGGCTGGCTGGCTGGCTGGTTGGCTGGTTGGCTGGTTGGCTGGTTGGCTGGCTGGC